>NC_080039.1:11913797-12213797 GCF_030020395.1 Manis pentadactyla | reverse complement strand
TCTTCCACACATCCTTTCCCCTCCATTTCCAACCGTCCTTCTCTGTCTCTTTCCCTTTGGTAACTGTGAATCTATTCTTATGTTCTGTGACACCGCTGTTTTTCTCCTTCAGCTTTTTCTTTTTTCTAATATTCCAAAGATGAGTGACATCATTTTACTTATATATGTAATCCAGAATAGGTTATGTTTCTAAGATGTTGCAGCTCCACACGGCTGAGCTCTGCCCAACATATGCTAGTGGAGTTTGCAGGAACAGCCTTGTTGCCTGGAGATTCCATGATGTCACAGTGCGCCTCTTTCATAGAGACAGGATATGTAAGCTCAGATTAGCTGGTTCTCACTTCAGAGCATGCTACCCTGCACGGAGTTGGACTTTGGTAAGATGGGCGCTGACCACCTTGACAGGTTCAGCGGAAAAGGAAAAGAGATCCAAGATACTGCTTGTTTCTTTTGATTTTGGCACCAATACCACACAGTTACGTTAGCGCAATTATGGTAATTAGACAAACCCCGTTTTCAAATCCACACGTTATACAGCATAAGTGTCACTGTCCACGAGCCCCTTAATGCACTGTAGTAGCTCTACTGTTCTTTGCTGTTGTACTGCCTTCCTCGTGCCCACACACTCTCCACTTATGTGTGCTACACGTAATGCTCCATTTTACCTCTCATTCCTCCCTTTCCAGCCATTCCCCTCTTTCACTTTCCCCTTGGTAACCATTAGTCCACTCTTCAGTTCATTGAACCTGCCACTGTCTTGTTCCTTGACTATTTCTCTTTTTTTCTAACTCTCCACAGTAGAGTGACATCAATTGCCACTTGACTTTCTCTTCGTGGCTTATTTCACTGAGAACAATACCCACAAGTTCCATCCATGTTTTTGTAATTGCTAAGATTTGTTTTCTTCATATGGCTGAATAATATTCTACGTCCCATTTACTGATGAACATTTAGCTTGGCTATTGTCAATACTTCTGTGAGAAACATATGGGTGCAATTTTCGTTTTTAACATGGGCTGCTGCATTCTGTTTATATATTTATAGATTTGTTTTTTTATATTTATTCATATATTCCTTTATTAATTCTGTAATAATTAATCTAAAATTACATGAGAATCATTAATTTTACAAGACCCACACTATAACCAAGATCAACCAGTTATGTCCCTGAAGTCACTGTCCATGAGCATTGTAAGATACTGTAGATTCCATCTCCCCCAATCCACATTAATAATGCTAATCATTATGCCTACCTTCTCCTTGCTTTCATATGTAACAACGCCACTCTCTTCCCCTTGGTAACTGTTACTCCAAACTTGTGTTCTGTGAATCTGCTGATATTTTGCTCCTTCAGTTTTATCTTGGCTCTTCGTCTCCACGCATGTGTTAAATCATTTGATACATTTCTTCTCTTCCTCACTTATTTCACTGAGCATAATATGTTCTAGCGCCATCCATGATGTAGCAAATGCTAGGATTTGTTTTCTTCTGATGGCTGAGTAACGATCCTTTCTGTATATGTACCACATCTTCTATACCCATTAATCTATTGATGTCCAATTAGCTCGGTTTCTTTGAATAGTAGTCTGATTATCATAGGGTTATATATGTCTTTATTAGCTGGGCACATTCATTGGTTTTATTGGATTCTTTAATTAATTTATTCTTTATTTACTTATTATTAAACTGTAAGTAAAAGTATAACGTGAGATTTTCTAGACTCCACCTGTCTCGAAATTCTTCCCAATACCCCACTGCAGTCACTTCCATCAACAGAGCAATGTACTCTAGATTCACTGCCTGTCTTCACTGTTTGGTTAAGCCCTCACCACGCACCCACAAAAACATTACATGTGCTAATTATAATGCATCCTATCCCTTCGCACTGTTATCCCTCCATTCTCCCATGTCCACCCTAGTCGTTTTTTCTTTGGTAACTGGTAGTTCATTCTTGATCTCTGTGTGTCTGCCACTATTTTGCTCCTTCAGTTCTTTCCGGCTTCTCTATCTGCACAGATTGGTCATATCGTTTGATACTTGTCCTCCTATCTTATTTCATTGAACATAAAACCCCGCTCTTTCTTCTATGTTGTCACAAATGGGAGGATTTGTTTTATTCTTATGGGTGAAAGGCAATTAATTGTTTATAAATACCACTTCTTCTGTATCCATTCATCTTCTGATGGAGACGGACCCGCTACTGTGAATAGTGCTGCGATAAACAAGGGGGTGCACATACCTTTTTTAAATTGGGCTACTGCATTATATCTACTTATCTATACTACTTACATTTCCTCTATGTATCTATCACCTATCATCTGACAATCTACCTTCTTGCTATCTCTCATCTATCATAGTCATCATTTATCCCTATCATCTATCATCTTTCTGCAACTATGATCTTCAATACGTTCTATGTGTATCTATCTTTTATTTCTCATGAATACACAACTACATGAGTAATATTGTTTACTACAACTTCCATCAACAATATATCCCCAGATATCCCATTGCGTTCACTATCCTCCAGTGCAGTAAAATAATGTAGAATCACTAGTCTTCTCTGTGACGTGCAGTCCTCCACGTTCCCCAGCCCAACACTATCTACACTTATTCTAATTCACCATTTCTAACCCCCAGTCCTTCTTGTCCCTCCACTTTAACACAATCGGCCCAGTCTCTTTCCTTTCGTAAACATTAGTCCATTCTTCTCTTCAGCGTGGCTTCTACAGTTTTGATTTCTTCATTTTATTTCTTTTTTTAATACTCTGCTTGTTAGTGAAATCATTTGACAATTTTCTCACTCTCCACCGCTTATTTCACTGAGCGTAATCCTCTGTATCTCCATCCATGTTGTTGTAAATGGCAGGGTTTGTTTTAGTCATATATCTGAATAATATCCCACTCTTCATTTGCTGATGGATACTTAGCATCACTATTGTTATCATTGTGGTAAATAATATAGGTGTGCACACGTCTCCTTTAAACTGGCTGCTGCTTTCTCTGTTACTCTGCATTTATTTTATGCATTCGTTCATTTAATTATATCTCATTATTCTACAAGTACATGAATAAAATTATGCGTGCTAGGACCGGCCCATCACAAAGAACTCCAGGATTCTCATTTGCAGTCACACTCCGTAAGCATAGTAAAATACTGTAGAATCACTACATGTCTTCCGTGTTTTGTACAGGCATCCCCACAATGCCCATCTGCAGTATTCATGGAAATCATGTAGCACGCTTTCTTTACCCCTACCTACTTCCACCATCCATTCTCTCCTGTCCATCTCGGATCCTTTCCCTTTGGAATCTCTTAGTCCAATTTTCATTTCTGTGAATCGGATGATGTTTTGCTCCTTCAGTTTTTCTTTTTCCAACATCTCCACAGATGGCTCAAGTCACTTGACCCTTGCCTTTCTCCACCTATTATGTCGTGAGTATATTGCCCTCCTGCACCTTCCGAGTTTTTACAAATATTAGGATTTATTGTCATCTTATGGCTGAGTAATATTCAACTGAGAATATGTACCACAAATTCTTTACTCATTAATCTACTGATGGAAAGTTACCTGGGCTACTGTGCTTACTGCTGATAAACCCGCGGATGTATGTGCCATTTTTAACTTGTCTGCTTCAATGGATTTATTGATATGTGTTTATTATTGAGTTGTTTGTTCACCGTTAATCTGCAATTGTATGTGTAACGTATTTCCTAGACCCCCAGTTCCTCGTTTCACCCAAAACGCCCGTGCAGTCACTTCCATCACCATAACAATGTACTGTAGTATTGCTAGTTGTCTTCTCTGTTGGACAGCACTCCACGTGCATCCATTCCCACATTATATATGCTAACTGAAATGCTCCATTTCTTCCACACATCCTTTCCCCTCCATTTCCAACCATCCTTCTCTGTCTCTTTCCCTTTGGTAACTGTGAATCTATTCTTATGTTCTGTGACACCGCTGTTTTTCTCCTTCAGCTTTTTCTTTTTTCTAATATTCCAAAGATGAGTGACATCATTTTACTTATATATGTAGGCCAGAATAGGTTATGTTTCTAAAATGTTGCAGCTCCACACGGCTGAGCTCTGCCCAACATATGCTAGTGGAGTTTGCAGGAACAGCCTTGTTGCCTGGAGATTCCATGATGTCACAGTGCGCCTCTTTCATAGAGACAGGATATGTAAGCTCAGATTAGCTGGTTCTCACTTCAGAGCATGCTACCCTGCACGGAGTTGGACTTTGGTAAGATGGGCGCTGACCACCTTGACAGGTTCAGCGGAAAAGGAAAAGAGATCCAAGATACTGCTTGTTTCTTTTGATTTTGGCACCAATACCACACAGTTACGTTAGCGCAATTATGGTAATTAGACAAACCCCGTTTTCAAATCCACACGTTATACAGCATAAGTGTCACTGTCCACGAGCCCCTTAATGCACTGTAGTAGCTCTACTGTTCTTTGCTGTTGTACTGCCTTCCTCGTGCCCACACACTCTCCACTTATGTGTGCTACACGTAATGCTCCATTTTACCTCTCATTCCTCCCTTTCCAGCCATTCCCCTCTTTCACTTTCCCCTTGGTAACCATTAGTCCACTCTTCAGTTCATTGAACCTGCCACTGTCTTGTTCCTTGACTATTTCTCTTTTTTTCTAACTCTCCACAGTAGAGTGACATCAATTGCCACTTGACTTTCTCTTCGTGGCTTATTTCACTGAGAACAATACCCACAAGTTCCATCCATGTTTTTGTAATTGCTAAGATTTGTTTTCTTCATATGGCTGAATAATATTCTACGTCCCATTTACTGATGAACATTTAGCTTGGCTATTGTCAATACTTCTCTGAGAAACATATGGGTTCAATATTCGTTTTTCACATGGGCTGCTGCATTCTGTTTATATATTTATAGATTTGTTTTTTTATATTTATTCATATATTCCTTTATTAATTCTGTAATAATTAATCTAAAATTACATGAGAATCATTAATTTTACAAGACCCACACTATAACCAAGATCAACCAGTTATGTCCCTGAAGTCACTGTCCATGAGCATTGTAAGATACTGTAGATTCCATCTCCCCCAATCCACATTAATAATGCTAATCATTATGCCTACCTTCTCCTTGCTTTCATATGTAACAACGCCACTCTCTTCCCCTTGGTAACTGTTACTCCAAACTTGTGTTCTGTGAATCTGCTGATATTTTGCTCCTTCAGTTTTATCTTGGCTCTTCGTCTCCACGCATGTGTTAAATCATTTGATACATTTCTTCTCTTCCTCACTTATTTCACTGAGCATAATATGTTCTAGCGCCATCCATGATGTAGCAAATGCTAGGATTTGTTTTCTTCTGATGGCTGAGTAACGATCCTTTCTGTATATGTACCACATCTTCTATACCCATTAATCTATTGATGGTCAATTAGCTCGGTTTCTTTGAATAGTAGTCTGATTATCATAGGGTTATATATGTCTTTATTAGCTGGGCACATTCATTGGTTTTATTGGATTCTTTAATTAATTTATTCTTTATTTACTTATTATTAAACTGTAAGTAAAAGTATAACGTGAGATTTTCTAGACTCCACCTGTCTCGAAATTCTTCCCAATGCCCCACTGCAGTCACTTCCATCAACAGAGCAATGTACTCTAGATTCACTGCCTGTCTTCACTGTTTGGTTAAGCCCTCACCACGCACCCACAAAAACATTACATGTGCTAATTATAATGCATTCTATCCCTTCGCACTGTTATCCCTCCATTCTCCCATGTCCACCCTAGTCGTTTTTTCTTTGGTAACTGGTAGTTCATTCTTGATCTCTGTGTGTCTGCCACTATTTTGCTCCTTCAGTTCTTTCCGGCTTCTCTATCTGCACAGATTGGTCATATCGTTTGATACTTGTCCTCCTATCTTATTTCATTGAACATAAAACCCCGCTCTTTCTTCTATGTTGTCACAAATGGGAGGATTTGTTTTATTCTTCTGGGTGAAAGGCAATTAATTGTTTATAAATACCACTTCTTCTGTATCCATTCATCTTCTGATGGAGACGGACCCGCTACTGTGAATAGTGCTGCGATAAACAAGGGGGTGCACATACCTTTTTTAAATTGGGCTACTGCATTATATCTACTTATCTATACTACTTACATTTCCTCTATGTATCTATCACCTATCATCTGACAATCTACCTTCTTGCTATCTCTCATCTATCATAGTCATCATTTATCCCTATCATCTATCATCTTTCTGCAACTATGATCTTCAATACGTTCTATGTGTATCTATCTTTTATTTCTCATGAATACACAACTACATGAGTAATATTGTTTACTACAACTTCCATCAACAATATATCCCCAGATATCCCATTGCGTTCACTATCCTCCAGTGCAGTAAAATAATGTAGAATCACTAGTCTTCTCTGTGACGTGCAGTCCTCCACGTTCCCCAGCCCAACACTATCTACACTTATTCTAATTCACCATTTCTAACCCCCAGTCCTTCTTGTCCCTCCACTTTAACACAATCGGCCCAGTCTCTTTCCTTTCGTAAACATTAGTCCATTCTTCTCTTCAGCGTGGCTTCTACAGTTTTGATTTCTTCATTTTATTTCTTTTTTTAATACTCTGCTTGTTAGTGAAATCGTTTGACAATTTTCTCACTCTCCACCGCTTATTTCACTGAGCGTAATCCTCTGTATCTCCATCCATGTTGTTGTAAATGGCAGGGTTTGTTTTAGTCATATATCTGAATAATATCCCACTCTTCATTTGCTGATGGATACTTAGCATCACTATTGTTATCATTGTGGTAAATAATATAGGTGTGCACACGTCTCCTTTAAACTGGCTGCTGCTTTCTCTGTTACTCTGCATTTATTTTATGCATTCGTTCATTTAATTATATCTCATTATTCTACAAGTACATGAATAAAATTATGCGTGCTAGGACCGGCCCATCACAAAGAACTCCAGGATTCTCATTTGCAGTCACACTCGGTAAGCATAGTAAGATACTGTAGAATCACTACATGTCTTCCGTGTTTTGTACAGGCATCCCCACAATGCCCATCTGCAGTATTCATGGAAATCATATAGCACGCTTTCTTTACCCCTACTTCCACCATCCATTCTCTCCTGTCCATCTCGGATCCTTTCCCTTTGGAATCTCTTAGTCCAATTTTCATTTCTGTGAATCGGATGATGTTTTGCTCCTTCAGTTTTTCTTTTTCCAACATCTCCAAAGATGGCTCAAGTCACTTGACCCTTGCCTTTCTCCACCTCTTATGTCATGAGTATATTGCCCTCCTGCACCTTCCGAGTTTTTACCAATATTAGGATTTATTGTCATCTTATGGCTGAGTAATATTCAACTGAGAATATGTACCACAAATTCTTTACTCATTAATCTACTGATGGAAAGTTACCTGGGCTACTGTGCTTACTGCTGATAAACCCGCGGATGTATGTGCCATTTTTAACTTGTCTGCTTCAATGGATTTATTGATATGTGTTTATTATTGAGTTGTTTGTTCACCGTTAATCTGCAATTGTATGTGTAACGTATTTCCTAGACCCCCAGTTCCTCGTTTCACCCAAAACGCCCGTGCAGTCACTTCCATCACCATAACAATGTACTGTAGTATTGCTAGTTGTCTTCTCTGTTGGACAGCACTCCACGTGCATCCATTCCCACATTATATATGCTAACTGAAATGCTCCATTTCTTCCACACATCCTTTCCCCTCCATTTCCAACCATCCTTCTCTGTCTCTTTCCCTTTGGTAACTGTGAATCTATTCTTATGTTCTGTGACACCGCTGTTTTTCTCCTTCAGCTTTTTCTTTTTTCTAATATTCCAAAGATGAGTGACATCATTTTACTTATATATGTAGGCCAGAATAGGTTATGTTTCTAAGATGTTGCAGCTCCACACGGCTGAGCTCTGCCCAACATATGCTAGTGGAGTTTGCAGGAACAGCCTTGTTGCCTGGAGATTCCATGATGTCACAGTGCGCCTCTTTCATAGAGACAGGATATGTAAGCTCAGATTAGCTGGTTCTCACTTCAGAGCATGCTACCCTGCACGGAGTTGGACTTTGGTAAGATGGGCGCTGACCACCTTGACAGGTTCAGCGGAAAAGGAAAAGAGATCCAAGATACTGCTTGTTTCTTTTGATTTTGGCACCAATACCACACAGTTACGTTAGCGCAATTATGGTAATTAGACAAACCCCGTTTTCAAATCCACACGTTATACAGCATAAGTGTCACTGTCCACGAGCCCCTTAATGCACTGTAGTAGCTCTACTGTTCTTTGCTGTTGTACTGCCTTCCTCGTGCCCACACACTCTCCACTTATGTGTGCTACACGTAATGCTCCATTTTACCTCTCATTCCTCCCTTTCCAGCCATTCCCCTCTTTCACTTTCCCCTTGGTAACCATTAGTCCACTCTTCAGTTCATTGAACCTGCCACTGTCTTGTTCCTTGACTATTTCTCTTTTTTTCTAACTCTCCACAGTAGAGTGACATCAATTGCCACTTGACTTTCTCTTCGTGGCTTATTTCACTGAGAACAATACCCACAAGTTCCATCCATGTTTTTGTAATTGCTAAGATTTGTTTTCTTCATATGGCTGAATAATATTCTACGTCCCATTTACTGATGAACATTTAGCTTGGCTATTGTCAATACTTCTCTGAGAAACATATGGGTTCAATATTCGTTTTTCACATGGGCTGCTGCATTCTGTTTATATATTTATAGATTTGTTTTTTTATATTTATTCATATATTCCTTTATTAATTCTGTAATAATTAATCTAAAATTACATGAGAATCATTAATTTTACAAGACCCACACTATAACCAAGATCAACCAGTTATGTCCCTGAAGTCACTGTCCATGAGCATTGTAAGATACTGTAGATTCCATCTCCCCCAATCCACATTAATAATGCTAATCATTATGCCTACCTTCTCCTTGCTTTCATATGTAACAACGCCACTCTCTTCCCCTTGGTAACTGTTACTCCAAACTTGTGTTCTGTGAATCTGCTGATATTTTGCTCCTTCAGTTTTATCTTGGCTCTTCGTCTCCACGCATGTGTTAAATCATTTGATACATTTCTTCTCTTCCTCACTTATTTCACTGAGCATAATATGTTCTAGCGCCATCCATGATGTAGCAAATGCTAGGATTTGTTTTCTTCTGATGGCTGAGTAACGATCCTTTCTGTATATGTACCACATCTTCTATACCCATTAATCTATTGATGGTCAATTAGCTCGGTTTCTTTGAATAGTAGTCTGATTATCATAGGGTTATATATGTCTTTATTAGCTGGGCACATTCATTGGTTTTATTGGATTCTTTAATTAATTTATTCTTTATTTACTTATTATTAAACTGTAAGTAAAAGTATAACGTGAGATTTTCTAGACTCCACCTGTCTCGAAATTCTTCCCAATGCCCCACTGCAGTCACTTCCATCAACAGAGCAATGTACTCTAGATTCACTGCCTGTCTTCACTGTTTGGTTAAGCCCTCACCACGCACCCACAAAAACATTACATGTGCTAATTATAATGCATCCTATCGCTTCCCACTGTGATCCCTCCATTCTCCCATGTCCACCCTAGTCCTTTTTTCTTTGGTAACTGGTAGTTCATTCTTGATCTCTGTGTGTCTGCCACTATTTTGCTCCTTCAGTTCTTTCCGGCTTCTCTATCTGCACAGATTGGTCATATCGTTTGATACTTGTCCTCCTATCTTATTTCATTGAACATAAAACCCCGCTCTTTCATCTATGTTGTCACAAATGGGAGGATTTGTTTTCTTCTTATGGGTGAAAGGCAATTAATTGTTTATAAATACCACTTCTTCTGTATCCATTCAACTTCTGATGGAGACGGACCCGCTACTGTGAATAGTGCTGCGATAAACAAGGGGGTGCACATACCTTTTTTAAATTGGGCTACTGCATTATATCTACTTATCTATACTACTTACATTTCCTCTATGTATCTATCACCTATCATCTGACAATCTACCTTCTTGCTATCTCTCATCTATCATAGTCATCATTTATCCCTATCATCTATCATCTTTCTGCAACTATGATCTTCAATACGTTCTATGTGTATCTATCTTTTATTTCTCATGAATACACAACTACATGAGTAATATTGTTTACTACAACTTCCATCAACAATATATCCCCAGATATCCCATTGCGTTCACTATCCTCCAGTGCAGTAAAATAATGTAGAATCACTAGTCTTCTCTGTGACGTGCAGTCCTCCACGTTCCCCAGCCCAACACTATCTACACTTATTCTAATTCACCATTTCTAACCCCCAGTCCTTCTTGTCCCTCCACTTTAACACAATCGGCCCAGTCTCTTTCCTTTCGTAAACATTAGTCCATTCTTCTCTTCAGCGTGGCTTCTACAGTTTTGATTTCTTCATTTTATTTCTTTTTTTAATACTCTGCTTGTTAGTGAAATCGTTTGACAATTTTCTCACTCTCCACCGCTTATTTCACTGAGCGTAATCCTCTGTATCTCCATCCATGTTGTTGTAAATGGCAGGGTTTGTTTTAGTCATATATCTGAATAATATCCCACTCTTCATTTGCTGATGGATACTTAGCATCACTATTGTTTTCATTGTGGTAAATAATATAGGTGTGCACACGTCTCCTTTAAACTGGCTGCTGCTTTCTCTGTTACTCTGCATTTATTTTATGCATTCGTTCATTTAATTATATCTCATTATTCTACAAGTACATGAATAAAATTATGCGTGCTAGGACCGGCCCATCACAAAGAACTCCAGGATTCTCATTTGCAGTCACACTCGGTAAGCATAGTAAGATACTGTAGAATCACTACATGTCTTCCGTGTTTTGTACAGGCATCCCCACAATGCCCATCTGCAGTATTCATGGAAATCATATAGCACGCTTTCTTTACCCCTACTTCCACCATCCATTCTCTCCTGTCCATCTCGGATCCTTTCCCTTTGGAATCTCTTAGTCCAATTTTCATTTCTGTGAATCGGATGATGTTTTGCTCCTTCAGTTTTTCTTTTTCCAACATCTCCACAGATGGCTCAAGTCACTTGACCCTTGCCTTTCTCCACCTCTTATGTCGTGAGTATATTGCCCTCCTGCACCTTCCGAGTTTTTACAAATATTAGGATTTATTGTCATCTTATGGCTGAGTAATATTCAACTGTGAATATGTACCACAAATTCTTTACTCATTAATCTACTGATGGAAAGTTACCTGGGCTACTGTGCTTACTGCTGATAAACCCGCGATGTATGTGCCTTTTTTAACTTGTCTGCTTCAATGGATTTATTGATATGTGTTTATTATTGAGTTGTTTGTTCACCGTTAATCTGCAATTGTATGTGTAACGTATTTCCTAGACCCCCAGTTCCTCGTTTCACCCAAAACGCCCGTGCAGTCACTTCCATCACCATAACAATGTACTGTAGTATTGCTAGTTGTCTTCTCTGTTGGACAGCACTCCACGTGCATCCATTCCCACATTATATATGCTAACTGAAATGCTCCATTTCTTCCACACATCCTTTCCCCTCCATTTCCAACCATCCTTCTCTGTCTCTTTCCCTTTGGTAACTGTGAATCTATTCTTATGTTCTGTGACACCGCTGTTTTTCTCCTTCAGCTTTTTCTTTTTTCTAATATTCCAAAGATGAGTGACATCATTTTACTTATATATGTAGGCCAGAATAGGTTATGTTTCTAAGATGTTGCAGCTCCACACGGCTGAGCTCTGCCCAACATATGCTAGTGGAGTTTGCAGGAACAGCCTTGTTGCCTGGAGATTCCATGATGTCACAGTGCGCCTCTTTCATAGAGACAGGATATGTAAGCTCAGATTAGCTGGTTCTCACTTCAGAGCATGCTACCCTGCACGGAGTTGGACTTTGGTAAGATGGGCGCTGACCACCTTGACAGGTTCAGCGGAAAAGGAAAAGAGATCCAAGATACTGCTTTTTTCTTTTGATTTTGGCACCAATACCACACAGTTACGTTAGCGCAATTATGGTAATTAGACAAACCCCGTTTTCAAATCCACACGTTATACAGCATAAGTGTCACTGTCCACGAGCCCCTTAATGCACTGTAGTAGCTCTACTGTTCTTTGCTGTTGTACTGCCTTCCTCGTGCCCACACACTCTCCACTTATGTGTGCTACACGTAATGCTCCATTTTACCTCTCATTCCTCCCTTTCCAGCCATTCCCCTCTTTCACTTTCCCCTTGGTAACCATTAGTCCACTCTTCAGTTCATTGAACCTGCCACTGTCTTGTTCCTTGACTATTTCTCTTTTTTTCTAACTCTCCACAGTAGAGTGACATCAATTGCCACTTGACTTTCTCTTCGTGGCTTATTTCACTGAGAACAATACCCACAAGTTCCATCCATGTTTTTGTAATTGCTAAGATTTGTTTTCTTCATATGGCTGAATAATATTCTACGTCCCATTTACTGATGAACATTTAGCTTGGCTATTGTCAATACTTCTGTGAGAAACATATGGGTGCAATTTTCGTTTTTCACATGGGCTGCTGCATTCTGTTTATATATTTATAGATTTGTTTTTTTATATTTATTCATATATTCCTTTATTAATTCTGTAATAATTAATCTAAAATTACATGAGAATCATTAATTTTACAAGACCCACACTATAACCAAGATCAACCAGTTATGTCCCTGAAGTCACTGTCCATGAGCATTGTAAGATACTGTAGATTCCATCTCCCCCAATCCACATTAATAATGCTAATCATTATGCCTACCTTCTCCTTGCTTTCATATGTAACAACGCCACTCTCTTCCCCTTGGTAACTGTTACTCCAAACTTGTGTTCTGTGAATCTGCTGATATTTTGCTCCTTCAGTTTTATCTTGGCTCTTCGTCTCCACGCATGTGTTAAATCATTTGATACATTTCTTCTCTTCCTCACTTATTTCACTGAGCATAATATGTTCTAGCGCCATCCATGATGTAGCAAATGCTAGGATTTGTTTTCTTCTGATGGCTGAGTAACGATCCTTTCTGTATATGTACCACATCTTCTATACCCATTAATCTATTGATGGTCAATTAGCTCGGTTTCTTTGAATAGTAGTCTGATTATCATAGGGTTATATATGTCTTTATTAGCTGGGCACATTCATTGGTTTTATTGGATTCTTTAATTAATTTATTCTTTATTTACTTATTATTAAACTGTAAGTAAAAGTATAACGTGAGATTTTCTAGACTCCACCTGTCTCGAAATTCTTCCCAATGCCCAACTGCAGTCACTTCCATCAACAGAGCAATGTACTCTAGATTCACTGCCTGTCTTCACTGTTTGGTTAAGCCCTCACCACGCACCCACAAAAACATTACATGTGCTAATTATAATGCATCCTTTCCCTTCCCACTGTTATCCCTCCATTCTCCCATGTCCACCCTAGTCGTTTTTTCTTTGGTAACTGGTAGTTCATTCTTGATCTCTGTGTGTCTGCCACTATTTTGCTCCTTCAGTTCTTTCCGGCTTCTCTATCTGCACAGATTGGTCATATCGTTTGATACTTGTCCTCCTATCTTATTTCATTGAACATAAAACCCCGCTCTTTCATCTATGTTGTCACAAATGGGAGGATTTGTTTACTTCTTTTGGGTGAAAGGCAATTAATTGTTTATAAATACCACTTCTTCTGTATCCATTCAACTTCTGATGGAGACGGACCCGCTACTGTGAATAGTGCTGCGATAAACAAGGGGGTGCACATACCTTTTTTAAATTGGGCTACTGCATTATATCTACTTATCTATACTACTTACATTTCCTCTATGTATCTATCACCTATCATCTGACAATCTACCTTCTTGCTATCTCTCATCTATCATAGTCATCATTTATCCCTATCATCTATCATCTTTCTGCAACTATGATCTTCAATACGTTCTATGTGTATCTATCTTTTATTTCTCATGAATACACAACTACATGAGTAATATTGTTTACTACAACTTCCATCAACAATACATCCCCAGATATCCCATTGCGTTCACTATCCTCCAGTGCAGTAAAATAATGTAGAATCACTAGTCTTCTCTGTGACGTGCAGTCCTCCACGTTCCCCAGCCCAACACTATCTACACTTATTCTAATTCACCATTTCTAACCCCCAGTCCTTCTTGTCCCTCCACTTTAACACAATCGGCCCAGTCTCTTTCCTTTCGTAAACATTAGTCCATTCTTCTCTTCAGCGTGGCTTCTACAGTTTTGATTTCTTCATTTTATTTCTTTTTTTAATACTCTGCTTGTTAGTGAAATCGTTTGACAATTTTCTCACTCTCCACCGCTTATTTCACTGAGCGTAATCCTCTGTATCTCCATCCATGTTGTTGTAAATGGCAGGGTTTGTTTTAGTCATATATCTGAATAATATCCCACTCTTCATTTGCTGATGGATACTTAGCATCACTATTGTTTTCATTGTGGTAAATAATATAGGTGTGCACACGTCTCCTTTAAACTGGCTGCTGCTTTCTCTGTTACTCTGCATTTATTTTATGCATTCGTTCATTTAATTATATCTCATTATTCTACAAGTACATGAATAAAATTATGCGTGCTAGGACCGGCCCATCACAAAGAACTCCAGGATTCTCATTTGCAGTCACACTCGGTAAGCATAGTAAGATACTGTAGAATCACTACATGTCTTCCGTGTTTTGTACAGGCATCCCCACAATGCCCATCTGCAGTATTCATGGAAATCATATAGCACGCTTTCTTTACCCCTACTTCCACCATCCATTCTCTCCTGTCCATCTCGGATCCTTTCCCTTTGGAATCTCTTAGTCCAATTTTCATTTCTGTGAATCGGATGATGTTTTGCTCCTTCAGTTTTTCTTTTTCCAACATCTCCACAGATGGCTCAAGTCACTTGACCCTTGCCTTTCTCCACCTCTTATGTCGTGAGTATATTGCCCTCCTGCACCTTCCGAGTTTTTACAAATATTAGGATTTATTGTCATCTTATGGCTGAGTAATATTCAACTGAGAATATGTACCACAAATTCTTTACTCATTAATCTACTGATGGAAAGTTACCTGGGCTACTGTGCTTACTGCTGATAAACCCGCGGATGTATGTGCCTTTTTTAACTTGTCTGCTTCAATGGATTTATTGATATGTGTTTATTATTGAGTTGTTTGTTCACCGTTAATCTGCAATTGTATGTGTAACGTATTTCCTAGACCCCCAGTTCCTCGTTTCACCCAAAACGCCCGTGCAGTCACTTCCATCACCATAACAATGTACTGTAGTATTGCTAGTTGTCTTCTCTGTTGGACAGCACTCCACGTGCATCCATTCCCACATTATATATGCTAACTGAAATGCTCCATTTCTTCCACACATCCTTTCCCCTCCATTTCCAACCATCCTTCTCTGTCTCATTCCCTTTGGTAACTGTGAGTCTATTCTTATGTTCTGTGACACCGCTGTTTTTCTCCTTCAGCTTTTTCTTTTTTCTAATATTCCAAAGATGAGTGACATCATTTTACTTATATATGTAGGCCAGAATAGGTTATGTTTCTAAGATGTTGCAGCTCCACACGGCTGAGCTCTGCCCAACATATGCTAGTGGAATTTGCAGGAACAGCCTTGTTGCCTGGAGATTCCATGATGTCACAGTGCGCCTCTTTCATAGAGACAGGATATGTAAGCTCAGATTAGCTGGTTCTCACTTCAGAGCATGCTACCCTGCACGGAGTTGGACTTTGGTAAGATGGGCGCTGACCACCTTGACAGGTTCAGCGGAAAAGGAAAAGAGATCCAAGATACTGCTTGTTTCTTTTGATTTTGGCACCAATACCACACAGTTACGTTAGCGCAATTATGGTAATTAGACAAACCCCGTTTTCAAATCCACACGTTATACAGCATAAGTGTCACTGTCCACGAGCCCCTTAATGCACTGTAGTAGCTCTACTGTTCTTTGCTGTTGTACTGCCTTCCTCGTGCCCACACACTCTCCACTTATGTGTGCTACACGTAATGCTCCATTTTAAATCTCATTCCTCCCTTTCCAGCCATTCCCCTCTTTCACTTTCCCCTTGGTAACCATTAGTCCACTCTTCAGTTCATTGAACCTGCCACTGTCTTGTTCCTTAACTATTTCTCTTTTTTTCTAACTCTCCACAGTAGAGTGACATCAATTGCCACTTGACTTTCTCTTCGTGGCTTATTTCACTGTGAACAATACCCACAAGTTCCATCCATGTTTTTGTAATTGCTAAGATTTGTTTTCTTCATATGGCTGAATAATATTCTACGTCCCATTTACTGATGAACATTTAGCTTGGCTATTGTCAATACTTCTGTGAGAAACATATGGGTGCAATTTTCGTTTTTAACATGGGCTGCTGCTTTCTGTTTATATATTTATAGATTTGTTTTTTTATATTTATTCATATATTCCTTTATTAATTCTGTAATAATTAATCTAAAATTACATGAGAATCATTAATTTTACAAGACCCACACTATAACCAAGATCAACCAGTTATGTCCCTGAAGTCACTGTCCATGAGCATTGTAAGATACTGTAGATTCCATCTCCCCCAATCCACATTAATAATGCTAATCATTATGCCTACCTTCTCCTTGCTTTCATATGTAACAACGCCACTCTCTTCCCCTTGGTAACTGTTACTCCAAACTTGTGTTCTGTGAATCTGCTGATATTTTGCTCCTTCAGTTTTATCTTGGCTCTTCGTCTCCACGCATGTGTTAATCATTTGATACATTTCTTCTCTTCCTCACTTATTTCACTGAGCATAATATGTTCTAGCGCCAT
The DNA here is from genome assembly GCF_030020395.1 of Manis pentadactyla. Taxonomy (NCBI): domain Eukaryota; kingdom Metazoa; phylum Chordata; class Mammalia; order Pholidota; family Manidae; genus Manis; species Manis pentadactyla. The sequence goes on along the minus strand of NC_080039.1, from coordinate 12,196,877 downwards.
CCATGATGTAGCAAATGCTAGGATTTGTTTTCTTCTGATGGCTGAGTAACGATCCTTTCTGTATATGTACCACATCTTCTATACCCATTAATCTATTGATGCCCAATTAGCTCGGTTTCTTTGAATAGTAGTCTGATTATCATAGGGTTATATATGTCTTTATTAGCTGGGCACATTCATTGGTTTTATTGGATTCTTTAATTAATTTATTCTTTATTTACTTATTATTAAACTGTAAGTAAAAGTATAACGTGAGATTTTCTAGACTCCACCTGTCTCGAAATTCTTCCCAATGCCCAACTGCAGTCACTTCCATCAACAGAGCAATGTACTCTAGATTCACTGCCTGTCTTCACTGTTTGGTTAAGCCCTCACCACGCACCCACAAAAACATTACATGTGCTAATTATAATGCATCCTTTCCCTTCCCACTGTTATCCCTCCATTCTCCCATGTCCACCCTAGTCGTTTTTTCTTTGGTAACTGGTAGTTCATTCTTGATCTCTGTGTGTCTGCCACTATTTTGCTCCTTCAGTTCTTTCCGGCTTCTCTATCTGCACAGATTGGTCATATCGTTTGATACTTGTCCTCCTATCTTATTTCATTGAACATAAAACCCCGCTCTTTCATCTATGTTGTCACAAATGGGAGGATTTGTTTTCTTCTTTTGGGTGAAAGGCAATTAATTGTTTATAAATACCACTTCTTCTGTATCCATTCAACTTCTGATGGAGACGGACCCGCTACTGTGAATAGTGCTGCGATAAACAAGGGGGTGCACATACCTTTTTTAAATTGGGCTACTGCATTATATCTACTTATCTATACTACTTACATTTCCTCTATGTATCTATCACCTATCATCTGACAATCTACCTTCTTGCTATCTCTCATCTATCATAGTCATCATTTATCCCTATCATCTATCATCTTTCTGCAACTATGATCTTCAATACGTTCTATGTGTATCTATCTTTTATTTCTCATGAATACACAACTACATGAGTAATATTGTTTACTACAACTTCCATCAACAATACATCCCCAGATATCCCATTGCGTTCACTATCCTCCAGTGCAGTAAAATAATGTAGAATCACTAGTCTTCTCTGTGACGTGCAGTCCTCCACGTTCCCCAGCCCAACACTATCTACACTTATTCTAATTCACCATTTCTAACCCCCAGTCCTTCTTGTCCCTCCACTTTAACACAATCGGCCCAGTCTCTTTCCTTTCGTAAACATTAGTCCATTCTTCTCTTCAGCGTGGCTTCTACAGTTTTGATTTCTTCATTTTATTTCTTTTTTTAATACTCTGCTTGTTAGTGAAATCGTTTGACAATTTTCTCACTCTCCACCGCTTATTTCACTGAGCGTAATCCTCTGTATCTCCATCCATGTTGTTGTAAATGGCAGGGTTTGTTTTAGTCATATATCTGAATAATATCCCACTCTTCATTTGCTGATGGATACTTAGCATCACTATTGTTTTCATTGTGGTAAATAATATAGGTGTGCACACGTCTCCTTTAAACTGGCTGCTGCTTTCTCTGTTACTCTGCATTTATTTTATGCATTCGTTCATTTAATTATATCTCATTATTCTACAAGTACATGAATAAAATTATGCGTGCTAGGACCGGCCCATCACAAAGAACTCCAGGATTCTCATTTGCAGTCACACTCGGTAAGCATAGTAAGATACTGTAGAATCACTACATGTCTTCCGTGTTTTGTACAGGCATCCCCACAATGCCCATCTGCAGTATTCATGGAAATCATATAGCACGCTTTCTTTACCCCTACTTCCACCATCCATTCTATCCTGTCCATCTCGGATCCTTTCCCTTTGGAATCTCTTAGTCCAATTTTCATTTCTGTGAATCGGATGATGTTTTGCTCCTTCAGTTTTTCTTTTTCCAACATCTCCACAGATGGCTCAAGTCACTTGACCCTTGCCTTTCTCCACCTCTTATGTCGTGAGTATATTGCCCTCCTGCACCTTCCGAGTTTTTACAAATATTAGGATTTATTGTCATCTTATGGCTGAGTAATATTCAACTGAGAATATGTACCACAAATTCTTTACTCATTAATCTACTGATGGAAAGTTACCTGGGCTACTGTGCTTACTGCTGATAAACCCGCGGATGTATGTGCCTTTTTTAACTTGTCTGCTTCAATGGATTTATTGATATGTGTTTATTATTGAGTTGTTTGTTCACCGTTAATCTGCAATTGTATGTGTAACGTATTTCCTAGACCCCCAGTTCCTCGTTTCACCCAAAACGCCCGTGCAGTCACTTCCATCACCATAACAATGTACTGTAGTATTGCTAGTTGTCTTCTCTGTTGGACAGCACTCCACGTGCATCCATTCCCACATTATATATGCTAACTGAAATGCTCCATTTCTTCCACACATCCTTTCCCCTCCATTTCCAACCATCCTTCTCTGTCTCATTCCCTTTGGTAACTGTGAGTCTATTCTTATGTTCTGTGACACCGCTGTTTTTCTCCTTCAGCTTTTTCTTTTTTCTAATATTCCAAAGATGAGTGACATCATTTTACTTATATATGTAGGCCAGAATAGGTTATGTTTCTAAGATGTTGCAGCTCCACACGGCTGAGCTCTGCCCAACATATGCTAGTGGAATTTGCAGGAACAGCCTTGTTGCCTGGAGATTCCATGATGTCACAGTGCGCCTCTTTCATAGAGACAGGATATGTAAGCTCAGATTAGCTGGTTCTCACTTCAGAGCATGCTACCCTGCACGGAGTTGGACTTTGGTAAGATGGGCGCTGACCACCTTGACAGGTTCAGCGGAAAAGGAAAAGAGATCCAAGATACTGCTTGTTTCTTTTGATTTTGGCACCAATACCACACAGTTACGTTAGCGCAATTATGGTAATTAGACAAACCCCGTTTTCAAATCCACACGTTATACAGCATAAGTGTCACTGTCCACGAGCCCCTTAATGCACTGTAGTAGCTCTACTGTTCTTTGCTGTTGTACTGCCTTCCTCGTGCCCACACACTCTCCACTTATGTGTGCTACACGTAATGCTCCATTTTACCTCTCATTCCTCCCTTTCCAGCCATTCCCCTCTTTCACTTTCCCCTTGGTAACCATTAGTCCACTCTTCAGTTCATTGAACCTGCCACTGTCTTGTTCCTTAACTATTTCTCTTTTTTTCTAACTCTCCACAGTAGAGTGACATCAATTGCCACTTGACTTTCTCTTCGTGGCTTATTTCACTGTGAACAATACCCACAAGTTCCATCCATGTTTTTGTAATTGCTAAGATTTGTTTTCTTCATATGGCTGAATAATATTCTACGTCCCATTTACTGATGAACATTTAGCTTGGCTATTGTCAATACTTCTGTGAGAAACATATGGGTGCAATTTTCGTTTTTAACATGGGCTGCTGCTTTCTGTTTATATATTTATAGATTTGTTTTTTTATATTTATTCATATATTCCTTTATTAATTCTGTAATAATTAATCTAAAATTACATGAGAATCATTAATTTTACAAGACCCACACTATAACCAAGATCAACCAGTTATGTCCCTGAAGTCACTGTCCATGAGCATTGTAAGATACTGTAGATTCCATCTCCCCCAATCCACATTAATAATGCTAATCATTATGCCTACCTTCTCCTTGCTTTCATATGTAACAACGCCACTCTCTTCCCCTTGGTAACTGTTACTCCAAACTTGTGTTCTGTGAATCTGCTGATATTTTGCTCCTTCAGTTTTATCTTGGCTCTTCGTCTCCACGCATGTGTTAAATCATTTGATACATTTCTTCTCTTCCTCACTTATTTCACTGAGCATAATATGTTCTAGCGCCATCCATGATGTAGCAAATGCTAGGATTTGTTTTCTTCTGATGGCTGAGTAACGATCCTTTCTGTATATGTACCACATCTTCTATACCCATTAATCTATTGATGTCCAATTAGCTCGGTTTCTTTGAATAGTAGTCTGATTATCATAGGGTTATATATGTCTTTATTAGCTGGGCACATTCATTGGTTTTATTGGATTCTTTAATTAATTTATTCTTTATTTACTTATTATTAAACTGTAAGTAAAAGTATAACGTGAGATTTTCTAGACTCCACCTGTCTCGAAATTCTTCCCAATGCCCCACTGCAGTCACTTCCATCAACAGAGCAATGTACTCTAGATTCACTGCCTGTCTTCACTGTTTGGTTAAGCCCTCACCACGCACCCACAAAAACATTACATGTGCTAATTATAATGCATCCTTTCCCTTCGCACTGTTTTCCCTCCATTCTCCCATGTCCACCCTAGTCGTTTTTTCTTTGGTAACTGGTAGTTCATTCTTGATCTCTGTGTGTCTGCCACTATTTTGCTCCTTCAGTTCTTTCCGGCTTCTCTATCTGCACAGATTGGTCATATCGTTTGATACTTGTCCTCCTATCTTATTTCATTGAACATAAAACCCCGCTCTTTCATCTATGTTGTCACAAATGGGAGGATTTGTTTTCTTCTTATGGGTGAAAGGCAATTAATTGTTTATAAATACCACTTCTTCTGTATCCATTCAACTTCTGATGGAGACGGACCCGCTACTGTGAATAGTGCTGCGATAAACAAGGGGGTGCACATACCTTTTTTAAATTGGGCTACTGCATTATATCTACTTATCTATACTACTTTCATTTCCTCTATGTATCTATCACCTATCATCTGACAATCTACCTTCTTGCTATCTCTCATCTATCATAGTCATCATTTATCCCTATCATCTATCATCTTTCTGCAACTATGATCTTCAATACGTTCTATGTGTATCTATCTTTTATTTCTCATGAATACACAACTACATGAGTAATATTGTTTACTACAACTTCCATCAACAATATATCCCCAGATATCCCATTGCGTTCACTATCCTCCAGTGCAGTAAAGTAATGTAGAATCACTAGTCTTCTCTGTGACGTGCAGTCCTCCACGTTCCCCATCCCAACACTATCTACACTTATTCTAATTCACCATTTCTAACCCCCAGTCCTTCTTGTCCCTCCACTTTAACACAATCAGCCCAGTCTCTTTCCTTTCGTAAACATTAGTCCATTCTTCTCTTCAGCGTGGCTTCTACAGTTTTGATTTCTTCATTTTATTTCTTTTTTTAATACTCTGCTTGTTAGTGAAATCATTTGACAATTTTCTCACTCTCCACCGCTTATTTCACTGAGCGTAATCCTCTGTATCTCCATCCATGTTGTTGTAAATGGCAGGGTTTGTTTTAGTCATATATCTGAATAATATCCCACTCTTCATTTGCTGATGGATACTTAGCATCACTATTGTTATCATTGTGGTAAATAATATAGGTGTGCACACGTCTCCTTTAAACTGGCTGCTGCTTTCTCTGTTACTCTGCATTTATTTTATGCATTCGTTCATTTAATTATATCTCATTATTCTACAAGTACATGAATAAAATTATGCGTGCTAGGACCGGCCCATCACAAAGAACTCCAGGATTCTCATTTGCAGTCACACTCGGTAAGCATAGTAAGATACTGTAGAATCACTACATGTCTTCCGTGTTTTGTACAGGCATCCCCACAATGAACATCTGCAGTATTCATGGAAATCATATAGCACGCTTTCTTTACCCCTACTTCCACCATCCATTCTCTCCTGTCCATCTCGGATCCTTTCCCTTTGGAATCTCTTAGTCCAATTTTCATTTCTGTGAATCGGATGATGTTTTGCTCCTTCAGTTTTTCTTTTTCCAACATCTCCACAGATGGCTCAAGTCACTTGACCCTTGCCTTTCTCCACCTCTTATGTCGTGAGTATATTGCCCTCCTGCACCTTCCGAGTTTTTACAAATATTAGGATTTATTGTCATCTTATGGCTGAGTAATATTCAACTGAGAATATGTACCACAAATTCTTTACTCATTAATCTACTGATGGAAAGTTACCTGGGCTACTGTGCTTACTGCTGATAAACCCGCGGATGTATGTGCCTTTTTTAACTTGTCTGCTTCAATGGATTTATTGATATGTGTTTATTATTGAGTTGTTTGTTCACCGTTAATCTGCAATTGTATGTGTAACGTATTTCCTAGACCCCCAGTTCCTCGTTTCACCCAAAACGCCCGTGCAGTCACTTCCATCACCATAACAATGTACTGTAGTATTGCTAGTTGTCTTCTCTGTTGGACAGCACTCCACGTGCATCCATTCCCACATTATATATGCTAACTGAAATGCTCCATTTCTTCCACACATCCTTTCCCCTCCATTTCCAACCATCCTTCTCTGTCTCATTCCCTTTGGTAACTGTGAGTCTATTCTTATGTTCTGTGACACCGCTGTTTTTCTCCTTCAGCTTTTTCTTTTTTCTAATATTCCAAAGATGAGTGACATCATTTTACTTATATATGTAGGCCAGAATAGGTTATGTTTCTAAGATGTTGCAGCTCCACACGGCTGAGCTCTGCCCAACATATGCTAGTGGAATTTGCAGGAACAGCCTTGTTGCCTGGAGATTCCATGATGTCACAGTGCGCCTCTTTCATAGAGACAGGATATGTAAGCTCAGATTAGCTGGTTCTCACTTCAGAGCATGCTACCCTGCACGGAGTTGGACTTTGGTAAGATGGGCGCTGACCACCTTGACAGGTTCAGCGGAAAAGGAAAAGAGATCCAAGATACTGCTTGTTTCTTTTGATTTTGGCACCAATACCACACAGTTACGTTAGCGCAATTATGGTAATTAGACAAACCCCGTTTTCAAATCCACACGTTATACAGCATAAGTGTCACTGTCCACGAGCCCCTTAATGCACTGTAGTAGCTCTACTGTTCTTTGCTGTTGTACTGCCTTCCTCGTGCCCACACACTCTCCACTTATGTGTGCTACACGTAATGCTCCATTTTACCTCTCATTCCTCCCTTTCCAGCCATTCCCCTCTTTCACTTTCCCCTTGGTAACCATTAGTCCACTCTTCAGTTCATTGAACCTGCCACTGTCTTGTTCCTTAACTATTTCTCTTTTTTTCTAACTCTCCACAGTAGAGTGACATCAATTGCCACTTGACTTTCTCTTCGTGGCTTATTTCACTGTGAACAATACCCACAAGTTCCATCCATGTTTTTGTAATTGCTAAGATTTGTTTTCTTCATATGGCTGAATAATATTCTACGTCCCATTTACTGATGAACATTTAGCTTGGCTATTGTCAATACTTCTGTGAGAAACATATGGGTGCAATTTTCGTTTTTAACATGGGCTGCTGCTTTCTGTTTATATATTTATAGATTTGTTTTTTTATATTTATTCATATATTCCTTTATTAATTCTGTAATAATTAATCTAAAATTACATGAGAATCATTAATTTTACAAGACCCACACTATAACCAAGATCAACCAGTTATGTCCCTGAAGTCACTGTCCATGAGCATTGTAAGATACTGTAGATTCCATCTCCCCCAATCCACATTAATAATGCTAATCATTATGCCTACCTTCTCCTTGCTTTCATATGTAACAACGCCACTCTCTTCCCCTTGGTAACTGTTACTCCAAACTTGTGTTCTGTGAATCTGCTGATATTTTGCTCCTTCAGTTTTATCTTGGCTCTTCGTCTCCACGCATGTGTTAAATCATTTGATACATTTCTTCTCTTCCTCACTTATTTCACTGAGCATAATATGTTCTAGCGCCATCCATGATGTAGCAAATGCTAGGATTTGTTTTCTTCTGATGGCTGAGTAACGATCCTTTCTGTATATGTACCACATCTTCTATACCCATTAATCTATTGATGTCCAATTAGCTCGGTTTCTTTGAATAGTAGTCTGATTATCATAGGGTTATATATGTCTTTATTAGCTGGGCACATTCATTGGTTTTATTGGATTCTTTAATTAATTTATTCTTTATTTACTTATTATTAAACTGTAAGTAAAAGTATAACGTGAGATTTTCTAGACTCCACCTGTCTCGAAATTCTTCCCAATGCCCCACTGCAGTCACTTCCATCAACAGAGCAATGTACTCTAGATTCACTGCCTGTCTTCACTCTTTGGTTAAGCCCTCACCACGCACCCACAAAAACATTACATGTGCTAATTATAATGCATCCTTTCCCTTCGCACTGTTTTCCCTCCATTCTCCCATGTCCACCCTAGTCGTTTTTTCTTTGGTAACTGGTAGTTCATTCTTGATCTCTGTGTGTCTGCCACTATTTTGCTCCTTCAGTTCTTTCCGGCTTCTCTATCTGCACAGATTGGTCATATCGTTTGATACTTGTCCTCCTATCTTATTTCATTGAACATAAAACCCCGCTCTTTCATCTATGTTGTCACAAATGGGAGGATTTGTTTTCTTCTTATGGGTGAAAGGCAATTAATTGTTTATAAATACCACTTCTTCTGTATCCATTCAACTTCTGATGGAGACGGACCCGCTACTGTGAATAGTGCTGCGATAAACAAGGGGGTGCACATACCTTTTTTAAATTGGGCTACTGCATTATATCTACTTATCTATACTACTTTCATTTCCTCTATGTATCTATCACCTATCATCTGACAATCTACCTTCTTGCTATCTCTCATCTATCATAGTCATCATTTATCCCTATCATCTATCATCTTTCTGCAACTATGATCTTCAATACGTTCTATGTGTATCTATCTTTTATTTCTCATGAATACACAACTACATGAGTAATATTGTTTACTACAACTTCCATCAACAATATATCCCCAGATATCCCATTGCGTTCACTATCCTCCAGTGCAGTAAAGTAATGTAGAATCACTAGTCTTCTCTGTGACGTGCAGTCCTCCACGTTCCCCATCCCAACACTATCTACACTTATTCTAATTCACCATTTCTAACCCCCAGTCCTTCTTGTCCCTCCACTTTAACACAATCAGCCCAGTCTCTTTCCTTTCGTAAACATTAGTCCATTCTTCTCTTCAGCGTGGCTTCTACAGTTTTGATTTCTTCATTTTATTTCTTTTTTTAATACTCTGCTTGTTAGTGAAATCATTTGACAATTTTCTCACTCTCCACCGCTTATTTCACTGAGCGTAATCCTCTGTATCTCCATCCATGTTGTTGTAAATGGCAGGGTTTGTTTTAGTCATATATCTGAATAATATCCCACTCTTCATTTGCTGATGGATACTTAGCATCACTATTGTTATCATTGTGGTAAATAATATAGGTGTGCACACGTCTCCTTTAAACTGGCTGCTGCTTTCTCTGTTACTCTGCATTTATTTTATGCATTCGTTCATTTAATTATATCTCATTATTCTACAAGTACATGAATAAAATTATGCGTGCTAGGACCGGCCCATCACAAAGAACTCCAGGATTCTCATTTGCAGTCACACTCGGTAAGCATAGTAAGATACTGTAGAATCACTACATGTCTTCCGTGTTTTGTACAGGCATCCCCACAATGAACATCTGCAGTATTCATGGAAATCATATAGCACGCTTTCTTTACCCCTACTTCCACCATCCATTCTCTCCTGTCCATCTCGGATCCTTTCCCTTTGGAATCTCTTAGTCCAATTTTCATTTCTGTGAATCGGATGATGTTTTGCTCCTTCAGTTTTTCTTTTTCCAACATCTCCACAGATGGCTCAAGTCACTTGACCCTTGCCTTTCTCCACCTCTTATGTCATGAGTATATTGCCCTCCTGCACCTTCCGAGTATTTACAAATATTAGGATTTATTGTCATCTTATGGCTGAGTAATATTCAACTGTGAATATGTACCACAAATTCTTTACTCATTAATCTACTGATGGAAAGTTACCTGGGCTACTGTGCTTACTGCTGATAAACCCGCGGATGTATGTGCCTTTTTTAACTTGTCTGCTTCAATGGATTTATTGATATGTGTTTATTATTGAGTTGTTTGTTCACCGTTAATCTGCAATTGTATGTGTAACGTATTTCCTAGACCCCCAGTTCCTCGTTTCACCCAAAACGCCCGTGCAGTCACTTCCATCACCATAACAATGTACTGTAGTATTGCTTGTTGTCTTCTCTGTTGGACAGCACTCCACGTGCATCCATTCCCACATTATATATGCTAACTGAAATGCTCCATTTCTTCCACACATCCTTTCCCCTCCATTTCCAACCATCCTTCTCTGTCTCTTTCCCTTTGGTAACTGTGAATCTATTCTTATGTTCTGTGACACCGCTGTTTTTCTCCTTCAGCTTTTTCTTTTTTCTAATATTCCAAAGATGAGTGACATCATTTTACTTATATATGTAGGCCAGAATAGGTTATGTTTCTAAGATGTTGCAGCTCCACACGGCTGAGCTCTGCCCAACATATGCTAGTGGAGTTTGCAGGAACAGCCTTGTTGCCTGGAGATTCCATGATGTCACAGTGCGCCTCTTTCATAGAGACAGGATATGTAAGCTCAGATTAGCTGGTTCTCACTTCAGAGCATGCTACCCTGCACGGAGTTGGACTTTGGTAAGATGGGCGCTGACCACCTTGACAGGTTCAGCGGAAAAGGAAAAGAGATCCAAGATACTGCTTGTTTCTTTTGATTTTGGCACCAATACCACACAGTTACGTTAGCGCAATTATGGTAATTAGACAAACCCCGTTTTCAAATCCACACGTTATACAGCATAAGTGTCACTGTCCACGAGCCCCTTAATGCACTGTAGTAGCTCTACTGTTCTTTGCTGTTGTACTGCCTTCCTCGTGCCCACACACTCTCCACTTATGTGTGCTACACGTAATGCTCCATTTTACCTCTCATTCCTCCCTTTCCAGCCATTCCCCTCTTTCACTTTCCCCTTGGTAACCATTAGTCCACTCTTCAGTTCATTGAACCTGCCACTGTCTTGTTCCTTGACTATTTCTCTTTTTTTCTAACTCTCCACAGTAGAGTGACATCAATTGCCACTTGACTTTCTCTTCGTGGCTTATTTCACTGAGAACAATACCCACAAGTTCCATCCATGTTTTTGTAATTGCTAAGATTTGTTTTCTTCATATGGCTGAATAATATTCTACGTCCCATTTACTGATGAACATTTAGCTTGGCTATTGTCAATACTTCTGTGAGAAACATATGGGTGCAATTTTCGTTTTTAACATGGGCTGCTGCATTCTGTTTATATATTTATAGATTTGTTTTTTTATATTTATTCATATATTCCTTTATTAATTCTGTAATAATTAATCTAAAATTACATGAGAATCATTAATTTTACAAGACCCACACTATAACCAAGATCAACCAGTTATGTCCCTGAAGTCACTGTCCATGAGCATTGTAAGATACTGTAGATTCCATCTCCCCCAATCCACATTAATAATGCTAATCATTATGCCTACCTTCTCCTTGCTTTCATATGTAACAACGCCACTCTCTTCCCCTTGGTAACTGTTACTCCAAACTTGTGTTCTGTGAATCTGCTGATATTTTGCTCCTTCAGTTTTATCTTGGCTCTTCGTCTCCACGCATGTGTTAAATCATTTGATACATTTCTTCTCTTCCTCACTTATTTCACTGAGCATAATATGTTCTAGCGCCATCCATGATGTAGCAAATGCTAGGATTTGTTTTCTTCTGATGGCTGAGTAACGATCCTTTCTGTATATGTACCACATCTTCTATACCCATTAATCTATTGATGGTCAATTAGCTCGGTTTCTTTGAATAGTAGTCTGATTATCATAGGGTTATATATGTCTTTATTAGCTGGGCACATTCATTGGTTTTATTGGATTCTTTAATTAATTTATTCTTTATTTACTTATTATTAAACTGTAAGTAAAAGTATAACGTGAGATTTTCTAGACTCCACCTGTCTCGAAATTCTTCCCAATGCCCCACTGCAGTCACTTCCATCAACAGAGCAATGTACTCTAGATTCACTGCCTGTCTTCACTGTTTGGTTAAGCCCTCACCACGCACCCACAAAAACATTACATGTGCTAATTATAATGCATCCTTTCCCTTCCCACTGTTATCCCACCATTCTCCCATGTCCACCCTAGTCGTTTTTTCTTTGGTAACTGGTAGTTCATTCTTGATCTCTGTGTGTCTGCCACTATTTTGCTCCTTCAGTTCTTTCCGGATTCTCTATCTGCACAGATTGGTCATATCGTTTGATACTTGTCCTCCTATCTTATTTCATTGAACATAAAACCCCGCTCTTTCATCTATGTTGTCACAAATGGGAGGATTTGTTTTCTTCTTATGGGTGAAAGGCAATTAATTGTTTATAAATACCACTTCTTCTGTATCCATTCAACTTCTGATGGAGACGGACCCGCTACTGTGAATAGTGCTGCGATAAACAAGGGGGTGCACATACCTTTTTAAAATAGGGCTACTGCATTATATCTACTTATCTATACTACTTACATTTCCTCTATGTATCTATCACCTATCATCTGACAATCTACCTTCTTGCTATCTCTCATCTATCATAGTCATCATTTATCCCTATCATCTATCATCTTTCTGCAACTATGATCTTCAATACGTTCTATGTGTATCTATCTTTTATTTCTCATGAATACACAACTACATGAGTAATATTGTTTACTACAACTTCCATCAACAATACATCCCCAGATATCCCATTGCGTTCACTATCCTCCAGTGCAGTAAAATAATGTAGAATCACTAGTCTTCTCTGTGACGTGCAGTCCTCCACGTTCCCCAGACCAACACTATCTACACTTATTCTAATTCACCATTTCTAAACCCCAGTCCTTCTTGTCCCTCCACTTTAACACAATCGGCACAGTCTCTTTCCTTTCGTAAACATTAGTCCATTCTTCTCTTCAGCGTGGCTTCTACAGTTTTGATTTCTTCATTTTATTTCTTTTTTTAATACTCTGCTTGTTAGTGAAATCGTTTGACAATTTTCTCACTCTCCACCGCTTATTTCACTGAGCGTAATCCTCTGTATCTCAATCCATGTTGTTGTAAATGGCAGGGTTTGTTTTAGTCATATATCTGAATAATATCCCACTCTTCATTTGCTGATGGATACTTAGCATCACTATTGTTTTCATTGTGGTAAATAATATAGGTGTGCACACGTCTCCTTTAAACTGGCTGCTGCTTTCTCTGATACTCTGCATTTATTTTATGCATTCGTTCATTTAATTATATCTCATTATTCTACAAGTACATGAATAAAATTATGCGTGCTAGGACCAGCCCATCACAAAGAACTCCAGGATTCTTATTTGCAGTCACACTCCGTAAGCATAGTAAGATACTGTAGAATCACTACATGTCTTCCGTGTTTTGTACAGGCATCCCCACAATGCCCATCTGCAGTATTCATGGAAATCATATAGCACGCTTTCTTTACCCCTACTTCCACCATCCATTCTCTCCTGTCCATCTCGGATCCTTTCCCTTTGGAATCTCTTAGTCCAATTTTCATTTCTGTGAATCGGATGATGTTTTGCTCCTTCAGTTTTTCTTTCTCCAACATCTCCACAGATGGCTCAAGTCACTTGACCCTTGCCTTTCTCCACCTCTTATGTCGTGAGTATATTGCCCTCCTGCACCTTCCGAGTTTTTACAAATATTAGGATTTATTGTCATCTTATGGCTGAGTAATATTCAACTGAGAATATGTACCACAAATTCTTTACTCATTAATCTACTGATGGAAAGTTACCTGGGCTACTGTGCTTACTGCTGATAAACCCGCGGATGTATGTGCCTTTTTTAACTTGTCTGCTTCAATGGATTTATTGATATGTGTTTATTATTGAGTTGTTTGTTCACCGTTAATCTGCAATTGTATGTGTAACGTATTTCCTAGACCCCCAGTTCCTCGTTTCACCCAAAACGCCCGTGCAGTCACTTCCATCACCATAACAATGTACTGTAGTATTGCTAGTTGTCTTCTCTGTTGGACAGCACTCCACGTGCATCCATTCCCACATTATATATGCTAACTGAAATGCTCCATTTCTTCCACACATCCTTTCCCCTCCATTTCCAACCGTCCTTCTCTGTCTCTTTCCCTTTGGTAACTGTGAATCTATTCTTATGTTCTGTGACACCGCTGTTTTTCTCCTTCAGCTTTTTCTTTTTTCTAATATTCCAAAGATGAGTGACATCATTTTACTTATATATGTAGGCCAGAATAGGTTATGTTTCTAAGATGTTGCAGCTCCACACGGCTGAGCTCTGCCCAACATATGCTAGTGGAGTTTGCAGGAACAGCCTTGTTGCCTGGAGATTCCATGATGTCACAGTGCGCCTCTTTCATAGAGACAGGATATGTAAGCTCAGATTAGCTGGTTCTCACTTCAGAGCATGCTACCCTGCACGGAGTTGGACTTTGGTAAGATGGGCGCTGACCACCTTGACAGGTTCAGCGGAAAAGGAAAAGAGATCCAAGATACTGCTTGTTTCTTTTGATTTTGGCACCAATACCACACAGTTACGTTAGCGCAATTATGGTAATTAGACAAACCCCGTTTTCAAATCCACACGTTATACAGCATAAGTGTCACTGTCCACGAGCCCCTTAATGCACTGTAGTAGCTCTACTGTTCTTTGCTGTTGTACTGCCTTCCTCGTGCCCACACACTCTCCACTTATGTGTGCTACACGTAATGCTCCATTTTACCTCTCATTCCTCCCTTTCCAGCCATTCCCCTCTTTCACTTTCCCCTTGGTAACCATTAGTCCACTCTTCAGTTCATTGAACCTGCCACTGTCTTGTTCCTTGACTATTTCTCTTTTTTTCTAACTCTCCACAGTAGAGTGACATCAATTGCCACTTGACTTTCTCTTCGTGGCTTATTTCACTGAGAACAATACCCACAAGTTCCATCCATGTTTTTGTAATTGCTAAGATTTGTTTTCTTCATATGGCTGAATAATATTCTACGTCCCATTTACTGATGAACATTTAGCTTGGCTATTGTCAATACTTCTGTGAGAAACATATGGGTGCAATTTTCGTTTTTAACATGGGCTGCTGCATTCTGTTTATATATTTATAGATTTGTTTTTTTATATTTATTCATATATTCCTTTATTAATTCTGTAATAATTAATCTAAAATTACATGAGAATCATTAATTTTACAAGACCCACACTATAACCAAGATCAACCAGTTATGTCCCTGAAGTCACTGTCCATGAGCATTGTAAGATACTGTAGATTCCATCTCCCCCAATCCACATTAATAATGCTAATCATTATGCCTACCTTCTCCTTGCTTTCATATGTAACAACGCCACTCTCTTCCCCTTGGTAACTGTTACTCCAAACTTGTGTTCTGTGAATCTGCTGATATTTTGCTCCTTCAGTTTTATCTTGGCTCTTCGTCTCCACGCATGTGTTAAATCATTTGATACATTTCTTCTCTTCCTCACTTATTTCACTGAGCATAATATGTTCTAGCGCCATCCATGATGTAGCAAATGCTAGGATTTGTTTTCTTCTGATGGCTGAGTAACGATCCTTTCTGTATATGTACCACATCTTCTATACCCATTAATCTATTGATGTCCAATTAGCTCGGTTTCTTTGAATAGTAGTCTGATTATCATAGGGTTATATATGTCTTTATTAGCTGGGCACATTCATTGGTTTTATTGGATTCTTTAATTAATTTATTCTTTATTTACTTATTATTAAACTGTAAGTAAAAGTATAACGTGAGATTTTCTAGACTCCACCTGTCTCGAAATTCTTCCCAATGCCCCACTGCAGTCACTTCCATCAACAGAGCAATGTACTCTAGATTCACTGCCTATCTTCACTGTTTGGTTAAGCCCTCACCACGCACCCACAAAAACATTACATGTGCTAATTATAATGCATCCTTTCCCTTCCCACTGTTATCCCTCCATTCTCCCATGTCCACCCTAGTCGTTTTTTCTTTGGTAACTGGTAGTTCATTCTTGATCTCTGTGTGTCTGCCACTATTTTGCTCCTTCAGTTCTTTCCGGCTTCTCTATCTACACAGATTGGTCATATCGTTTGATACTTGTCCTCCTATCTTATTTCATTGAACATAAAACCCCGCTCTTTCATCTATGTTGTCAAAAATGGGAGGATTTGTTTTCTTCTTATGGGTGAAAGGCAATTAATTGTTTATAAATACCACTTCTTCTGTATCCATTCAACTTCTGATGGAGACGGACCCGCTACTGTGAATAGTGCTGCGATAAACAAGGGGGTGCACATACCTTTTTTAAATTGGGCTACTGCATTATATCTACTTATCTATACTACTTACATTTCCTCTATGTATCTATCACCTATCATCTGACAATCTACCTTCTTGCTATCTCTCATCTATCATAGTCATCATTTATCCCTATCATCTATCATCTTTCTGCAACTATGATCTTCAATACGTTCTATGTGTATCTATCTTTTATTTCTCATGAATACACAACTACATGAGTAATATTGTTTACTACAACTTCCATCAACAATATATCCCCAGATATCCCATTGCGTTCACTATCCTCCAGTGCAGTAAAGTAATGTAGAATCACTAGTCTTCTCTGTGACGTGCAGTCCTCCACGTTCCCCTGCCCAACACTATCTACACTTATTCTAATTCACCATTTCTAATCGCCAGTCCTTCTTGTCCCTCCACTTTAACACAATCGGCCCAGTCTCTTTCCTTTCGTAAACATTAGTCCATTCTTCTCTTCAGCGTGGCTTCTACAGTTTTGATTTCTTCATTTTATTTCTTTTTTTAATACTCTGCTTGTTAGTGAAATCATTTGACAATTTTCTCACTCTCCACCGCTTATTTCACTGAGCGTAATCCTCTGTATCTCCATCCATGTTGTTGTAAATGGCAGGGTTTGTTTTAGTCATATATCTGAATAGTATCCCACTCTTCATTTGCTGATGGATACTTAGCAACACTATTGTTATCATTGTGGTAAATAATATAGGTGTGCACACGTCTCCTTTAAACTGGCTGCTGCTTTCTCTGTTACTCTGCATTTATTTTATGCATTCGTTCATTTAATTATATCTCATTATTCTACAAGTACATGAATAAAATTATGCGTGCTAGGACCGGCCCATCACAAAGAACTCCAGGATTCTCATTTGCAGTCACACTCGGTAAGCATAGTAAGATACTGTAGAATCACTACATGTCTTCCGTGTTTTGTACAGGCATCCCCACAATGCCCATCTGCAGTATTCATGGAAATCATATAGCACGCTTTCTTTACCCCTACTTCCACCATCCATTCTCTCCTGTCCATCTCGGATCCTTTCCCTTTGGAATCTCTTAGTCCAATTTTCATTTCTGTGAATCGGATGATGTTTTGCTCCTTCAGTTTTTCTTTTTCCAACATCTCCACAGATGGCTCAAGTCACTTGACCTTTGCCTTTCTCCACCTCTTATGTCGTGAGTATATTGCCCTCCTGCACATTCCGAGTTTTTACAAATATTAGGATTTATTGTCATCTTATGGCTGAGTAATATTCAACTGAGAATATGTACCACATATTCTTTACTCATTAATCTACTGATGGAAAGTTACCTGGGCTACTGTGCTTACTGCTGATAAACCCGCGGATGTATGTGCCTTTTTTAACTTGTCTGCTTCAATGGATTTATTGATATGTGTTTATTATTGAGTTGTTTGTTCACCGTTAATCTGCAATTGTATGTGTAACGTATTTCCTAGACCCCCAGTTCCTCGTTTCACCCAAAACGCCCGTGCAGTCACTTCCATCACCATAACAATGTACTGTAGTATTGCTAGTTGTCTTCTCTGTTGGACAGCACTCCACGTGCATCCATTCCCACATTATATATGCTAACTGAAATGCTCCATTTTTCCACACATCCTTTAACCTCCATTTCCAACCGTCCTTCTCTGTCTCTTTCCCTTTGGTAACTGTGAATCTATTCTTATGTTCTGTGACACCGCTGTTTTTCTCCTTCAGCTTTTTCTTTTTTCTAATATTCCAAAGATGAGTGACATCATTTTACTTATATATGTAGGCCAGAATAGGTTATGTTTCTAAGATGTTGCAGCTCCACACGGCTGAGCTCTGCCCAACATATGCTAGTGGAGTTTGCAGGAACAGCCTTGTTGCCTGGAGATTCCATGATGTCACAGTGCGCCTCTTTCATAGAGACAGGATATGTAAGCTCAGATTAGCTGGTTCTCACTTCAGAGCATGCTACCCTGCACGGAGTTGGACTTTGGTAAGATGGGCGCTGACCACCTTGACAGGTTCAGCGGAAAAGGAAAAGAGATCCAAGATACTGCTTGTTTCTTTTGATTTTGGCACCAATACCACACAGTTACGTTAGCGCAATTATGGTAATTAGACAAAGCCCGTTTTCAAATCCACACGTTATACAGCATAAGTGTCACTGTCCACGAGCCCCTTAATGCACTGTAGTAGCTCTACTGTTCTTTGCTGTTGTACTGCCTTCCTCGTGCCCACGCACTCTCCACTTATGTGTGCTATACGTAATGCTCCATTTTACCTCTCATTCCTCCCTTTCCAGCCATTCCCCTCTTTCACTTTCCCCTTGGTAACCATTAGTCCACTCTTCAGTTCATTGAACCTGCCACTGTCTTGTTCCTTGACTATTTCTCTTTTTTTCTAACTCTCCACAGTAGAGTGACATCAATTGCCACTTGACTTTCTCTTCGTGGCTTATTTCACTGAGAACAATACCCACAAGTTCCATCCATGTTTTTGTAATTGCTAAGATTTGTTTTCTTCATATGGCTGAATAATATTCTACGTCCCATTTACTGATGAACATTTAGCTTGGCTATTGTCAATACTTCTGTGAGAAACATATGGGTGCAATTTTCGTTTTTAACATGGGCTGCTGCATTCTGTTTATATATTTATAGATTTGTTTTTTTATATTTATTCATATATTCCTTTATTAATTCTGTAATAATTAATCTAAAATTACATGAGAATCATTAATTTTACAAGACCCACACTATAACCAAGATCAACCAGTTATGTCCCTGAAGTCACTGTCCATGAGCATTGTAAGATACTGTAGATTCCATCTCCCCCAATCCACATTAATAATGCTAATCATTATGCCTACCTTCTCCTTGCTTTCATATGTAACAACGCCACTCTCTTCCCCTTGGTAACTGTTACTCCAAACTTGTGTTCTGTGAATCTGCTGATATTTTGCTCCTTCAGTTTTATCTTGGCTCTTCGTCTCCACGCATGTGTTAAATCATTTGATACATTTCTTCTCTTCCTCACTTATTTCACTGAGCATAATATGTTCTAGCGCCATCCATGATGTAGCAAATGCTAGGATTTGTTTTCTTCTGATGGCTGAGTAACGATCCTTTCTGTATATGTACCACATCTTCTATACCCATTAATCTATTGATGTCCAATTAGCTCGGTTTCTTTGAATAGTAGTCTGATTATCATAGGGTTATATATGTCTTTATTAGCTGGGCACATTCATTGGTTTTATTGGATTCTTTAATTAATTTATTCTTTATTTACTTATTATTAAACTGTAAGTAAAAGTATAACGTGAGATTTTCTAGACTCCACCTGTCTCGAAATTCTTCCCAATGCCCCACTGCAGTCACTTCCATCAACAGAGCAATGTACTTTAGATTCACTGCCTGTCTTCACTGTTTGGTTAAGCCCTCACCACGCACCCACAAAAACATTACATGTGCTAATTATAATGCATCCTTTCCCTTCCCACTGTTATCCCTCCATTCTCCCATGTCCACCCTAGTCGTTTTTTCTTTGGTAACTGGTAGTTCATTCTTGATCTCTGTGTGTCTGCCACTATTTTGCTCCTTCAGTTCTTTCCGGCTTCTCTATCTGCACAGATTGGTCATATCGTTTGATACTTGTCCTCCTATCTTATTTCATTGAACATAAAACCCCGCTCTTTCTTCTATGTTGTCACAAATGGGAGGATTTGTTTTCTTCTTATGGGTGAAAGGCAATTAATTGTTTATAAATACCACTTCTTCTGTATCCATTCAACTTCTGATGGAGACGGACCCGCTACTGTGAATAGTGCTGCGATAAACAAGATGGTGCACATACCTTTTTAAAATTGGGCTACTGCATTATATCTACTTATCTATACTACTTACACTTCCTCTATGTATCTATCACCTATCATCTGACAATCTACCTTCTTGCTATCTCTCATCTATCATAGTCATCATTTATCCCTATCATCTATCATCGTTCTGCAACTATGATCTTCAATACGTTCTATGTGTATCTATCTTTTATTTCTCATGAATACACAACTACATGAGTAATATTGTTTACTACAACTTCCATCAACAATACATCCCCAGATATCCCATTGCGTTCACTATCCTCCAGTGCAGTAAAATAATGTAGAATCACTAGTCTTCTCTGTGACGTGCAGTCCTCCACGTTCCCCAGCCCAACACTATCTACACTTATTCTAATTCACCATTTCTAACCGCCAGTCCTTCTTGTCCCTCCACTTTAACACAATCGGCCCAGTCTCTTTCCTTTCGTAAACATTAGTCCATTCTTCTCTTCAGCGTGGCTTCTACAGTTTTGATTTCTTCATTTTATTTCTTTTTTTAATACTCTGCTTGTTAGTGAAATCATTTGACAATTTTCTCACTCTCCACCGCTTATTTCACTGAGCGTAATCCTCTGTATCTCCATCCATGTTGTTGTAAATGGCAGGGTTTGTTTTAGTCATATATCTGAATAATATCCCACTCTTCATTTGCTGATGGATACTTAGCAACACTATTGTTATCATTCTGGTAAATAATATAGGTGTGCACACGTCTCCTTTAAACTGGCTGCTGCTTTCTCTGTTACTCTGCATTTATTTTATGCATTCGTTCATTTAATTATATCTCATTATTCTACAAGTACATGAATAAAATTATGCGTGCTAGGACCGGCCCATCACAAAGAACTCCAGGATTCTCATTTGCAGTCACACTCGGTAAGCATAGTAAGATACTGTAGAATCACTACATGTCTTCCGTGTTTTGTACAGGCATCCCCACAATGCCCATCTGCGGTATTCATGGAAATCATATAGCACGCTTTCTTTACCCCTACTTCCACCATCCATTCTCTCCTGTCCATCTCGGATCCTTTCCCTTTGGAATCTCTTAGTCCAATTTTCATTTCTGTGAATCGGATGATGTTTTGCTCCTTCAGTTTTTCTTTTTCCAACATCTCCACAGATGGCTCAAGTCTCTTGAACCTTGCCTTTCTCCACCTCTTATGTCGTGAGTATATTGCCCTCCTGCACCTTCCGAGTTTTTACAAATATTAGGATTTATTGTCATCTTATGGCTGAGTAATATTCAACTGAGAATATGTACCACAAATTCTTTACTCATTAATCTACTGATGGAAAGTTACCTGGGCTACTGTGCTTACTGCTGATAAACCCGCGGATGTATGTGCCTTTTTTAACTTGTCTGCTTCAATGGATTTATTGATATGTGTTTATTATTGAGTTGTTTGTTCACCGTTAATCTGCAATTGTATGTGTAACGTATTTCCTAGACCCCCAGTTCCTCGTTTCACCCAAAACGCCCGTGCAGTCACTTCCATCACCATAACAATGTACTGTAGTATTGCTAGTTGTCTTCTCTGTTGGACAGCACTCCACGTGCATCCATTCCCACATTATATATGCTAACTGAAATGCTCCATTTCTTCCACACATCCTTTCCCCTCCATTTCCAACCGTCCTTCTCTGTCTCTTTCCCTTTGGTAACTGTGAATCTATTCTTATGTTCTGTGACACCGCTGTTTTTCTCCTTCAGCTTTTTCTTTTTTCTAATATTCCAAAGATGAGTGACATCATTTTACTTATATATGTAGGCCAGAATAGGTTATGTTTCTAAGATGTTGCAGCTCCACACGGCTGAGCTCTGCCCAACATATGCTAGTGGAGTTTGCAGGAACAGCCTTGTTGCCTGGAGATTCCATGATGTCACAGTGCGCCTCTTTCATAGAGACAGGATATGTAAGCTCAGATTAGCTGGTTCTCACTTCAGAGCATGCTACCCTGCACGGAGTTGGACTTTGGTAAGATGGGCGCTGACCACCTTGACAGGTTCAGCGGAAAAGGAAAAGAGATCCAAGATACTGCTTGTTTCTTTTGATTTTGGCACCAATACCACACAGTTACGTTAGCGCAATTATGGTAATTAGACAAAGCCCGTTTTCAAATCCACACGTTATACAGCATAAGTGTCACTGTCCACGAGCCCCTTAATGCACTGTAGTAGCTCTACTGTTCTTTGCTGTTGTACTGCCTTCCTCGTGCCCACGCACTCTCCACTTATGTGTGCTATACGTAATGCTCCATTTTACCTCTCATTCCTCCCTTTCCAGCCATTCCCCTCTTTCACTTTCCCCTTGGTAACCATTAGTCCACTCTTCAGTTCATTGAACCTGCCACTGTCTTGTTCCTTGACTATTTCTCTTTTTTTCTAACTCTCCACAGTAGAGTGACATCAATTGCCACTTGACTTTCTCTTCGTGGCTTATTTCACTGAGAACAATACCCACAAGTTCCATCCATGTTTTTGTAATTGCTAAGATTTGTTTTCTTCATATGGCTGAATAATATTCTACGTCCCATTTACTGATGAACATTTAGCTTGGCTATTGTCAATACTTCTGTGAGAAACATATGGGTGCAATTTTCGTTTTTAACATGGGCTGCTGCATTCTGTTTATATATTTATAGATTTGTTTTTTTATATTTATTCATATATTCCTTTATTAATTCTGTAATAATTAATCTAAAATTACATGAGAATCATTAATTTTACAAGACCCACACTATAACCAAGATCAACCAGTTATGTCCCTGAAGTCACTGTCCATGAGCATTGTAAGATACTGTAGATTCCATCTCCCCCAATCCACATTAATAATGCTAATCATTATGCCTACCTTCTCCTTGCTTTCATATGTAACAACGCCACTCTCTTCCCCTTGGTAACTGTTACTCCAAACTTGTGTTCTGTGAATCTGCTGATATTTTGCTCCTTCAGTTTTATCTTGGCTCTTCGTCTCCACGCATGTGTTAAATCATTTGATACATTTCTTCTCTTCCTCACTTATTTCACTGAGCATAATATGTTCTAGCGCCATCCATGATGTAGCAAATGCTAGGATTTGTTTTCTTCTGATGGCTGAGTAACGATCCTTTCTGTATATGTACCACATCTTCTATACCCATTAATCTATTGATGTCCAATTAGCTCGGTTTCTTTGAATAGTAGTCTGATTATCATAGGGTTATATATGTCTTTATTAGCTGGGCACATTCATTGGTTTTATTGGATTCTTTAATTAATTTATTCTTTATTTACTTATTATTAAACTGTAAGTAAAAGTATAACGTGAGATTTTCTAGACTCCACCTGTCTCGAAATTCTTCCCAATGCCCCACTGCAGTCACTTCCATCAACAGAGCAATGTACTTTAGATTCACTGCCTGTCTTCACTGTTTGGTTAAGCCCTCACCACGCACCCACAAAAACATTACATGTGCTAATTATAATGCATCCTTTCCCTTCCCACTGTTATCCCTCCATTCTCCCATGTCCACCCTAGTCGTTTTTTCTTTGGTAACTGGTAGTTCATTCTTGATCTCTGTGTGTCTGCCACTATTTTGCTCCTTCAGTTCTTTCCGGCTTCTCTATCTGCACAGATTGGTCATATCGTTTGATACTTGTCCTCCTATCTTATTTCATTGAACATAAAACCCCGCTCTTTCTTCTATGTTGTCACAAATGGGAGGATTTGTTTTCTTCTTATGGGTGAAAGGCAATTAATTGTTTATAAATACCACTTCTTCTGTATCCATTCAACTTCTGATGGAGACGGACCCGCTACTGTGAATAGTGCTGCGATAAACAAGATGGTGCACATACCTTTTTAAAATTGGGCTACTGCATTATATCTACTTATCTATACTACTTACACTTCCTCTATGTATCTATCACCTATCATCTGACAATCTACCTTCTTGCTATCTCTCATCTATCATAGTCATCATTTATCCCTATCATCTATCATCGTTCTGCAACTATGATCTTCAATACGTTCTATGTGTATCTATCTTTTATTTCTCATGAATACACAACTACATGAGTAATATTGTTTACTACAACTTCCATCAACAATACATCCCCAGATATCCCATTGCGTTCACTATCCTCCAGTGCAGTAAAATAATGTAGAATCACTAGTCTTCTCTGTGACGTGCAGTCCTCCACGTTCCCCAGCCCAACACTATCTACACTTATTCTAATTCACCATTTCTAACCGCCAGTCCTTCTTGTCCCTCCACTTTAACACAATCGGCCCAGTCTCTTTCCTTTCGTAAACATTAGTCCATTCTTCTCTTCAGCGTGGCTTCTACAGTTTTGATTTCTTCATTTTATTTCTTTTTTTAATACTCTGCTTGTTAGTGAAATCATTTGACAATTTTCTCACTCTCCACCGCTTATTTCACTGAGCGTAATCCTCTGTATCTCCATCCATGTTGTTGTAAATGGCAGGGTTTGTTTTAGTCATATATCTGAATAATATCCCACTCTTCATTTGCTGATGGATACTTAGCAACACTATTGTTATCATTCTGGTAAATAATATAGGTGTGCACACGTCTCCTTTAAACTGGCTGCTGCTTTCTCTGTTACTCTGCATTTATTTTATGCATTCGTTCATTTAATTATATCTCATTATTCTACAAGTACATGAATAAAATTATGCGTGCTAGGACCGGCCCATCACAAAGAACTCCAGGATTCTCATTTGCAGTCACACTCGGTAAGCATAGTAAGATACTGTAGAATCACTACATGTCTTCCGTGTTTTGTACAGGCATCCCCACAATGCCCATCTGCGGTATTCATGGAAATCATATAGCACGCTTTCTTTACCCCTACTTCCACCATCCATTCTCTCCTGTCCATCTCGGATCCTTTCCCTTTGGAATCTCTTAGTCCAATTTTCATTTCTGTGAATCGGATGATGTTTTGCTCCTTCAGTTTTTCTTTTTCCAACATCTCCACAGATGGCTCAAGTCTCTTGAACCTTGCCTTTCTCCACCTCTTATGTCGTGAGTATATTGCCCTCCTGCACCTTCCGAGTTTTTACAAATATTAGGATTTATTGTCATCTTATGGCTGAGTAATATTCAACTGAGAATATGTACCACAAATTCTTTACTCATTAATCTACTGATGGAAAGTTACCTGGGCTACTGTGCTTACTGCTGATAAACCCGCGGATGTATGTGCCTTTTTTAACTTGTCTGCTTCAATGGATTTATTGATATGTGTTTATTATTGAGTTGTTTGTTCACCGTTAATCTGCAATTGTATGTGTAACGTATTTCCTAGACCCCCAGTTCCTCGTTTCACCCAAAACGCCCGTGCAGTCACTTCCATCACCATAACAATGTACTGTAGTATTGCTAGTTGTCTTCTCTGTTGGACAGCACTCCACGTGCATCCATTCCCACATTATATATGCTAACTGAAATGCTCCATTTCTTCCACACATCCTTTCCCCTCCATTTCCAACCGTCCTTCTCTGTCTCTTTCCCTTTGGTAACTGTGAATCTATTCTTATGTTCTGTGACACCGCTGTTTTTCTCCTTCAGCTTTTTCTTTTTTCTAATATTCCAAAGATGAGTGACATCATTTTACTTATATATGTAGGCCAGAATAGGTTATGTTTCTAAGATGTTGCAGCTCCACACGGCTGAGCTCTGCCCAACATATGCTAGTGGAGTTTGCAGGAACAGCCTTGTTGCCTGGAGATTCCATGATGTCACAGTGCGCCTCTTTCATAGAGACAGGATATGTAAGCTCAGATTAGCTGGTTCTCACTTCAGAGCATGCTACCCTGCACAGAGTTGGACTTTGGTAAGATGGGCGCTGACCACCTTGACAGGTTCAGCGGAAAAGGAAAAGAGATCCAAGATACTGCTTGTTTCTTTTGATTTTGGCACCAATACCACACAGTTACGTTAGCGCAATTATGGTAATTAGACAAAGCCCGTTTTCAAATCCACACGTTATACAGCATAAGTGTCACTGTCCACGAGCCCCTTAATGCACTGTAGTAGCTCTACTGTTCTTTGCTGTTGTACTGCCTTCCTCGTGCCCACGCACTCTCCACTTATGTGTGCTATACGTAATGCTCCATTTTACCTCTCATTCCTCCCTTTCCAGCCATTCCCCTCTTTCACTTTCCCCTTGGTAACCATTAGTCCACTCTTCAGTTCATTGAACCTGCCACTGTCTTGTTCCTTGACTATTTCTCTTTTTTTCTAACTCTCCACAGTAGAGTGACATCAATTGCCACTTGACTTTCTCTTCGTGGCTTATTTCACTGAGAACAATACCCACAAGTTCCATCCATGTTTTTGTAATTGCTAAGATTTGTTTTCTTCATATGGCTGAATAATATTCTACGTCCCATTTACTGATGAACATTTAGCTTGGCTATTGTCAATACTTCTGTGAGAAACATATGGGTGCAATTTTCGTTTTTAACATGGGCTGCTGCATTCTGTTTATATATTTATAGATTTGTTTTTTTATATTTATTCATATATTCCTTTATTAATTCTGTAATAATTAATCTAAAATTACATGAGAATCATTAATTTTACAAGACCCACACTATAACCAAGATCAACCAGTTATGTCCCTGAAGTCACTGTCCATGAGCATTGTAAGATACTGTAGATTCCATCTCCCCCAATCCACATTAATAATGCTAATCATTATGCCTACCTTCTCCTTGCTTTCATATGTAACAACGCCACTCTCTTCCCCTTGGTAACTGTTACTCCAAACTTGTGTTCTGTGAATCTGCTGATATTTTGCTCCTTCAGTTTTATCTTGGCTCTTCGTCTCCACGCATGTGTTAAATCATTTGATACATTTCTTCTCTTCCTCACTTATTTCACTGAGCATAATATGTTCTAGCGCCATCCATGATGTAGCAAATGCTAGGATTTGTTTTCTTCTGATGGCTGAGTAACGATCCTTTCTGTATATGTACCACATCTTCTATACCCATTAATCTATTGATGTCCAATTAGCTCGGTTTCTTTGAATAGTAGTCTGATTATCATAGGGTTATATATGTCTTTATTAGCTGGGCACATTCATTGGTTTTATTGGATTCTTTAATTAATTTATTCTTTATTTACTTATTATTAAACTGTAAGTAAAAGTATAACGTGAGATTTTCTAGACTCCACCTGTCTCGAAATTCTTCCCAATGCCCCACTGCAGTCACTTCCATCAACAGAGCAATGTACTTTAGATTCACTGCCTGTCTTCACTGTTTGGTTAAGCCCTCACCACGCACCCACAAAAACATTACATGTGCTAATTATAATGCATCCTTTCCCTTCCCACTGTTATCCCTCCATTCTCCCATGTCCACCCTAGTCGTTTTTTCTTTGGTAACTGGTAGTTCATTCTTGATCTCTGTGTGTCTGCCACTATTTTGCTCCTTCAGTTCTTTCCGGCTTCTCTATCTGCACAGATTGGTCATATCGTTTGATACTTGTCCTCCTATCTTATTTCATTGAACATAAAACCCCGCTCTTTCTTCTATGTTGTCACAAATGGGAGGATTTGTTTTCTTCTTATGGGTGAAAGGCAATTAATTGTTTATAAATACCACTTCTTCTGTATCCATTCAACTTCTGATGGAGACGGACCCGCTACTGTGAATAGTGCTGCGATAAACAAGATGGTGCACATACCTTTTTAAAATTGGGCTACTGCATTATATCTACTTATCTATACTACTTACACTTCCTCTATGTATCTATCACCTATCATCTGACAATCTACCTTCTTGCTATCTCTCATCTATCATAGTCATCATTTATCCCTATCATCTATCATCGTTCTGCAACTATGATCTTCAATACGTTCTATGTGTATCTATCTTTTATTTCTCATGAATACACAACTACATGAGTAATATTGTTTACTACAACTTCCATCAACAATACATCCCCAGATATCCCATTGCGTTCACTATCCTCCAGTGCAGTAAAATAATGTAGAATCACTAGTCTTCTCTGTGACGTGCAGTCCTCCACGTTCCCCAGCCCAACACTATCTACACTTATTCTAATTCACCATTTCTAACCGCCAGTCCTTCTTGTCCCTCCACTTTAACACAATCGGCCCAGTCTCTTTCCTTTCGTAAACATTAGTCCATTCTTCTCTTCAGCGTGGCTTCTACAGTTTTGATTTCTTCATTTTATTTCTTTTTTTAATACTCTGCTTGTTAGTGAAATCATTTGACAATTTTCTCACTCTCCACCGCTTATTTCACTGAGCGTAATCCTCTGTATCTCCATCCATGTTGTTGTAAATGGCAGGGTTTGTTTTAGTCATATATCTGAATAATATCCCACTCTTCATTTGCTGATGGATACTTAGCAACACTATTGTTATCATTCTGGTAAATAATATAGGTGTGCACACGTCTCCTTTAAACTGGCTGCTGCTTTCTCTGTTACTCTGCATTTATTTTATGCATTCGTTCATTTAATTATATCTCATTATTCTACAAGTACATGAATAAAATTATGCGTGCTAGGACCGGCCCATCACAAAGAACTCCAGGATTCTCATTTGCAGTCACACTCGGTAAGCATAGTAAGATACTGTAGAATCACTACATGTCTTCCGTGTTTTGTACAGGCATCCCCACAATGCCCATCTGCGGTATTCATGGAAATCATATAGCACGCTTTCTTTACCCCTACTTCCACCATCCATTCTCTCCTGTCCATCTCGGATCCTTTCCCTTTGGAATCTCTTAGTCCAATTTTCATTTCTGTGAATCGGATGATGTTTTGCTCCTTCAGTTTTTCTTTTTCCAACATCTCCACAGATGGCTCAAGTCTCTTGAACCTTGCCTTTCTCCACCTCTTATGTCGTGAGTATATTGCCCTCCTGCACCTTCCGAGTTTTTACAAATATTAGGATTTATTGTCATCTTATGGCTGAGTAATATTCAACTGAGAATATGTACCACAAATTCTTTACTCATTAATCTACTGATGGAAAGTTACCTGGGCTACTGTGCTTACTGCTGATAAACCCGCGGATGTATGTGCCTTTTTTAACTTGTCTGCTTCAATGGATTTATTGATATGTGTTTATTATTGAGTTGTTTGTTCACCGTTAATCTGCAATTGTATGTGTAACGTATTTCCTAGACCCCCAGTTCCTCGTTTCACCCAAAACGCCCGTGCAGTCACTTCCATCACCATAACAATGTACTGTAGTATTGCTAGTTGTCTTCTCTGTTGGACAGCACTCCACGTGCATCCATTCCCACATTATATATGCTAACTGAAATGCTCCATTTCTTCCACACATCCTTTCCCCTCCATTTCCAACCGTCCTTCTCTGTCTCTTTCCCTTTGGTAACTGTGAATCTATTCTTATGTTCTGTGACACCGCTGTTTTTCTCCTTCAGCTTTTTCTTTTTTCTAATATTCCAAAGATGAGTGACATCATTTTACTTATATATGTAGGCCAGAATAGGTTATGTTTCTAAGATGTTGCAGCTCCACACGGCTGAGCTCTGCCCAACATATGCTAGTGGAGTTTGCAGGAACAGCCTTGTTGCCTGGAGATTCCATGATGTCACAGTGCGCCTCTTTCATAGAGACAGGATATGTAAGCTCAGATTAGCTGGTTCTCACTTCAGAGCATGCTACCCTGCACGGAGTTGGACTTTGGTAAGATGGGCGCTGACCACCTTGACAGGTTCAGCGGAAAAGGAAAAGAGATCCAAGATACTGCTTGTTTCTTTTGATTTTGGCACCAATACCACACAGTTACGTTAGCGCAATTATGGTAATTAGACAAACCCCGTTTTCAAATCCACACGTTATACAGCATAAGTGTCACTGTCCACGAGCCCCTTAATGCACTGTAGTAGCTCTACTGTTCTTTGCTGTTGTACTGCCTTCCTCGTGCCCACACACTCTCCACTTATGTGTGCTACACGTAATGCTCCATTTTACCTCTCATTCCTCCCTTTCCAGCCATTCCCCTCTTTCACTTTCCCCTTGGTAACCATTAGTCCACTCTTCAGTTCATTGAACCTGCCACTGTCTTGTTCCTTGACTATTTCTCTTTTTTTCTAACTCTCCACAGTAGAGTGACATCAATTGCCACTTGACTTTCTCTTCGTGGCTTATTTCACTGAGAACAATACCCACAAGTTCCATCCATGTTTTTGTAATTGCTAAGATTTGTTTTCTTCATATGGCTGAATAATATTCTACGTCCCATTTACTGATGAACATTTAGCTTGGCTATTGTCAATACTTCTGTGAGAAACATATGGGTTCAATATTCGTTTTTCACATGGGCTGCTGCATTCTGTTTATATATTTATAGATTTGTTTTTTTATATTTATTCATATATTCCTTTATTAATTCTGTAATAATTAATCTAAAATTACATGAGAATCATTAATTTTACAAGACCCACACTATAACCAAGATCAACCAGTTATGTCCCTGAAGTCACTGTCCATGAGCATTGTAAGATACTGTAGATTCCATCTCCCCCAATCCACATTAATAATGCTAATCATTATGCCTACCTTCTCCTTGCTTTCATATATAACAACGCCACTCTCTTCCCCTTGGTAACTGTTACTCCAAACTTGTGTTCTGTGAATCTGCTGATATTTTGCTCCTTCAGTTTTATCTTGGCTCTTCGTCTCCACGCATGTGTTAAATCATTTGATACATTTCTTCTCTTCCTCACTTATTTCACTGAGCATAATATGTTCTAGCGCCATCCATGATGTAGCAAATGCTAGGATTTGTTTTCTTCTGATGGCTGAGTAACGATCCTTTCTGTATATGTACCACACCTTCTATACCCATTAATCTATTGATGTCCAATTAGCTCGGTTTCTTTGAATAGTAGTCTGATTATCATAGGGTTATATATGTCTTTATTAGCTGGGCACATTCATTGGTTTTATTGGATTCTTTAATTAATTTATTCTTTATATACTTATTATTAAACTGTAAGTAAAAGTATAACGTGAGATTTTCTAGACTCCACCTGTCTCGAAATTCTTCCCAATGCCCCACTGCAGTCACTTCCATCAACAGAGCAATGTACTCTAGATTCACTGCCTGTCTTCACTGTTTGGTTAAGCCCTCACCACGCACCCACAAAAACATTACATGTGCTAATTATAATGCATCCTTTCCCTTCCCACTGTTATCCCTCCATTCTCCCATGTCCACCCTAGTCGTTTTTTCTTTGGTAACTGGTAGTTCATTCTTGATCTCTGTGTGTCTGCCACTATTTTGCTCCTTCAGTTCTTTCCGGCTTCTCTATCTGCACAGATTGGTCATATCGTTTGATACTTGTCCTCCTATCTTATTTCATTGAACATAAAACCCCGCTCTTTCATCTATGTTGTCACAAATGGGAGGATTTGTTTTCTTCTTATGGGTGAAAGGCAATTAATTGTTTATAAATACCACTTCTTCTGTATCCATTCAACTTCTGATGGAGACGGACCCGCTACTGTGAATAGTGCTGCGATAAACAAGGGGGTGCACATACCTTTTTAAAATTGGGCTACTGCATTATATCTACTTATCTATACTACTTACACTTCCTCTATGTATCTATCACCTATCATCTGACAATCTACCTTCTTGCTATCTCTCATCTATCATAGTCATCATTTATCCCTATCATCTATCATCTTTCTGCAACTATGATCTTCAATACGTTCTATGTGTATCTATCTTTTATTTCTCATGAATACACAACTACATGAGTAATATTGTTTACTACAACTTCCATCAACAATATATCCCCAGATATCCCATTGCGTTCACTATCCTCCAGTGCAGTAAAATAATGTAGAATCACTAGTCTTCTCTGTGACGTGCAGTCCTCCACGTTCCCCAGCCCAACACTATCTACACTTACTCTAATTCACCATTTCTAACCGCCAGTCCTTCTTGTCCCTCCACTTTAACACAATCGGCCCAGTCTCTTTCCTTTCGTAAACATTAGTCCATTCTTCTTTTCAGCGTGGCTTCTACAGTTTTGATTTCTTCATTTTATTTCTTTTTTTAATACTCTGCTTGTTAGTGAAATCATTTGACAATTTTCTCACTCTCCACCGCTTATTTCACTGAGCGTAATCCTCTGTATCTCCATCCATGTTGTTGTAAATGGCAGGGTTTGTTTTAGTCATATATCTGAATAATATCCCACTCTTCATTTGCTGATGGATACTTAGCATCACTATTGTTATCATTGTGGTAAATAATATAGGTGTGCACACGTCTCCTTTAAACTGGCTGCTGCTTTCTCTGTTACTCTGCATTTATTTTATGCATTCGTTCATTTAATTATATCTCATTATTCTACAAGTACATGAATAAAATTATGCGTGCTAGGACCGGCCCATCACAAAGAACTCCAGGATTCTCATTTGCAGTCACACTCCGTAAGCATAGTAAAATACTGTAGAATCACTACATGTCTTCCGTGTTTTGTACAGGCATCCCCACAATGCCCATCTGCAGTATTCATGGAAATCATATAGCACGCTTTCTTTACCCCTACCTACTTCCACCATCCATTCTCTCCTGTCCATCTCGGATCCTTTCCCTTTGGAATCTCTTAGTCCAATTTTCATTTCTGTGAATCGGATGATGTTTTGCTCCTTCAGTTTTTCTTTTTCCAACATCTCCACAGATGGCTCAAGTCACTTGACCCTTGCCTTTCTCCACCTCTTATGTCGTGAGTATATTGCCCTCCTGCACCTTCCGAGTTTTTACAAATATTAGGATTTATTGTCATCTTATGGCTGAGTAATATTCAACTGAGAATATGTACCACAAATTCTTTACTCATTAATCTACTGATGGAAAGTTACCTGGGCTACTGTGCTTACTGCTGATAAACCCGCGGATGTATGTGCCATTTTTAACTTGTCTGCTTCAATGGATTTATTGATATGTGTTTATTATTGAGTTGTTTGTTCACCGTTAATCTGCAATTGTATGTGTAACGTATTTCCTAGACCCCCAGTTCCTCGTTTCACCCAAAACGCCCGTGCAGTCACTTCCATCACCATAACAATGTACTGTAGTATTGCTAGTTGTCTTCTCTGTTGGACAGCACTCCACGTGCATCCATTCCCACATTATATATGCTAACTGAAATGCTCCATTTCTTCCACACATCCTTTCCCCTCCATTTCCAACCGTCCTTCTCTGTCTCTTTCCCTTTGGTAACTGTGAATCTATTCTTATGTTCTGTGACACCGCTGTTTTTCTCCTTCAGCTTTTTCTTTTTTCTAATATTCCAAAGATGAGTGACATCATTTTACTTATATATGTAATCCAGAATAGGTTATGTTTCTAAGATGTTGCAGCTCCACACGGCTGAGCTCTGCCCAACATATGCTAGTGGAGTTTGCAGGAACAGCCTTGTTGCCTGGAGATTCCATGATGTCACAGTGCGCCTCTTTCATAGAGACAGGATATGTAAGCTCAGATTAGCTGGTTCTCACTTCAGAGCATGCTACCCTGCACGGAGTTGGACTTTGGTAAGATGGGCGCTGACCACCTTGACAGGTTCAGCGGAAAAGGAAAAGAGATCCAAGATACTGCTTGTTTCTTTTGATTTTGGCACCAATACCACACAGTTACGTTAGCGCAATTATGGTAATTAGACAAACCCCGTTTTCAAATCCACACGTTATACAGCATAAGTGTCACTGTCCACGAGCCCCTTAATGCACTGTAGTAGCTCTACTGTTCTTTGCTGTTGTACTGCCTTCCTCGTGCCCACACACTCTCCACTTATGTGTGCTACACGTAATGCTCCATTTTACCTCTCATTCCTCCCTTTCCAGCCATTCCCCTCTTTCACTTTCCCCTTGGTAACCATTAGTCCACTCTTCAGTTCATTGAACCTGCCACTGTCTTGTTCCTTGACTATTTCTCTTTTTTTCTAACTCTCCACAGTAGAGTGACATCAATTGCCACTTGACTTTCTCTTCGTGGCTTATTTCACTGAGAACAATACCCACAAGTTCCATCCATGTTTTTGTAATTGCTAAGATTTGTTTTCTTCATATGGCTGAATAATATTCTACGTCCCATTTACTGATGAACATTTAGCTTGGCTATTGTCAATACTTCTCTGAGAAACATATGGGTGCAATTTTCGTTTTTAACATGGGCTGCTGCATTCTGTTTATATATTTATAGATTTGTTTTTTTATATTTATTCATATATTCCTTTATTAATTCTGTAATAATTAATCTAAAATTACATGAGAATCATTAATTTTACAAGACCCACACTATAACCAAGATCAACCAGTTATGTCCCTGAAGTCACTGTCCATGAGCATTGTAAGATACTGTAGATTCCATCTCCCCCAATCCACATTAATAATGCTAATCATTATGCCTACCTTCTCCTTGCTTTCATATGTAACAACGCCACTCTCTTCCCCTTGGTAACTGTTACTCCAAACTTGTGTTCTGTGAATCTGCTGATATTTTGCTCCTTCAGTTTTATCTTGGCTCTTCGTCTCCACGCATGTGTTAAATCATTTGATACATTTCTTCTCTTCCTCACTTATTTCACTGAGCATAATATGTTCTAGCGCCATCCATGATGTAGCAAATGCTAGGATTTGTTTTCTTCTGATGGCTGAGTAACGATCCTTTCTGTATATGTACCACATCTTCTATACCCATTAATCTATTGATGTCCAATTAGCTCGGTTTCTTTGAATAGTAGTCTGATTATCATAGGGTTATATATGTCTTTATTAGCTGGGCACATTCATTGGTTTTATTGGATTCTTTAATTAATTTATTCTTTATTTACTTATTATTAAACTGTAAGTAAAAGTATAACGTGAGATTTTCTAGACTCCACCTGTCTCGAAATTCTTCCCAATGCCCCACTGCAGTCACTTCCATCAACAGAGCAATGTACTCTAGATTCACTGCCTGTCTTCACTGTTTGGTTAAGCCCTCACCACGCACCCACAAAAACATTACATGTGCTAATTATAATGCATCCTATCCCTTCGCACTGTTATCCTTCCATTCTCCCATGTCCACCCTAGTCGTTTTTTCTTTGGTAACTGGTAGTTCATTCTTGATCTCTGTGTGTCTGCCACTATTTTGCTCCTTCAGTTCTTTCCGGCTTCTCTATCTGCACAGATTGGTCATATCGTTTGATACTTGTCCTCCTATCTTATTTCATTGAACATAAAACCCCGCTCTTTCTTCTATGTTGTCACAAATGGGAGGATTTGTTTTATTCTTATGGGTGAAAGGCAATTAATTGTTTATAAATACCACTTCTTCTGTATCCATTCATCTTCTGATGGAGACGGACCCGCTACTGTGAATAGTGCTGCGATAAACAAGGGGGTGCACATACCTTTTTTAAATTGGGCTACTGCATTATATCTACTTATCTATACTACTTACATTTCCTCTATGTATCTATCACCTATCATCTGACAATCTACCTTCTTGCTATCTCTCATCTATCATAGTCATCATTTATCCCTATCATCTATCATCTTTCTGCAACTATGATCTTCAATACGTTCTATGTGTATCTATCTTTTATTTCTCATGAATACACAACTACATGAGTAATATTGTTTACTACAACTTCCATCAACAATATATCCCCAGATATCCCATTGCGTTCACTATCCTCCAGTGCAGTAAAATAATGTAGAATCACTAGTCTTCTCTGTGACGTGCAGTCCTCCACGTTCCCCAGCCCAACACTATCTACACTTATTCTAATTCACCATTTCTAACCGCCAGTCCTTCTTGTCCCTCCACTTTAACACAATCGGCCCAGTCTCTTTCCTTTCGTAAACATTAGTCCATTCTTCTCTTCAGCGTGGCTTCTACAGTTTTGATTTCTTCATTTTATTTCTTTTTTTAATACTCTGCTTGTTAGTGAAATCGTTTGACAATTTTCTCACTCTCCACCGCTTATTTCACTGAGCGTAATCCTCTGTATCTCCATCCATGTTGTTGTAAATGGCAGGGTTTGTTTTAGTCATATATCTGAATAATATCCCACTCTTCATTTGCTGATGGATACTTAGCATCACTATTGTTTTCATTGTGGTAAATAATATAGGTGTGCACACGTCTCCTTTAAACTGGCTGCTGCTTTCTCTGTTACTCTGCATTTATTTTATGCATTCGTTCATTTAATTATATCTCATTATTCTACAAGTACATGAATAAAATTATGCGTGCTAGGACCGGCCCATCACAAAGAACTCCAGGATTCTCATTTGCAGTCACACTCGGTAAGCATAGTAAGATACTGTAGAATCACTACATGTCTTCCGTGTTTTGTACAGGCATCCCCACAATGCCCATCTGCAGTATTCATGGAAATCATATAGCACGCTTTCTTTACCCCTACTTCCACCATCCATTCTCTCCTGTCCATCTCGGATCCTTTCCCTTTGGAATCTCTTAGTCCAATTTTCATTTCTGTGAATCGGATGATGTTTTGCTCCTTCAGTTTTTCTTTTTCCAACATCTCCACAGATGGCTCAAGTCACTTGACCCTTGCCTTTCTCCACCTCTTATGTCGTGAGTATATTGCCCTCCTGCACCTTCCGAGTTTTTACAAATATTAGGATTTATTGTCATCTTATGGCTGAGTAATATTCAACTGAGAATATGTACCACAAATTCTTTACTCATTAATCTACTGATGGAAAGTTACCTGGGCTACTGTGCTTACTGCTGATAAACCCGCGGATGTATGTGCCTTTTTTAACTTGTCTGCTTCAATGGATTTATTGATATGTGTTTATTATTGAGTTGTTTGTTCACCGTTAATCTGCAATTGTATG
Source organism: Manis pentadactyla (assembly GCF_030020395.1). Lineage (NCBI taxonomy): Eukaryota > Metazoa > Chordata > Mammalia > Pholidota > Manidae > Manis > Manis pentadactyla. The sequence goes on along the minus strand of NC_080039.1, from coordinate 12,159,836 downwards.
TGTAACGTATTTCCTAGACCCCCAGTTCCTCGTTTCACCCAAAACGCCCGTGCAGTCACTTCCATCACCATAACAATGTACTGTAGTATTGCTAGTTGTCTTCTCTGTTGGACAGCACTCCACGTGCATCCATTCCCACATTATATATGCTAACTGAAATGCTCCATTTCTTCCACACATCCTTTCCCCTCCATTTCCAACCATCCTTCTCTGTCTCTTTCCCTTTGGTAACTGTGAATCTATTCTTATGTTCTGTGACACCGCTGTTTTTCTCCTTCAGCTTTTTCTTTTTTCTAATATTCCAAAGATGAGTGACATCATTTTACTTATATATGTAGGCCAGAATAGGTTATGTTTCTAAGATGTTGCAGCTCCACACGGCTGAGCTCTGCCCAACATATGCTAGTGGAGTTTGCAGGAACAGCCTTGTTGCCTGGAGATTCCATGATGTCACAGTGCGCCTCTTTCATAGAGACAGGATATGTAAGCTCAGATTAGCTGGTTCTCACTTCAGAGCATGCTACCCTGCACGGAGTTGGACTTTGGTAAGATGGGCGCTGACCACCTTGACAGGTTCAGCGGAAAAGGAAAAGAGATCCAAGATACTGCTTGTTTCTTTTGATTTTGGCACCAATACCACACAGTTACGTTAGCGCAATTATGGTAATTAGACAAACCCCGTTTTCAAATCCACACGTTATACAGCATAAGTGTCACTGTCCACGAGCCCCTTAATGCACTGTAGTAGCTCTACTGTTCTTTGCTGTTGTACTGCCTTCCTCGTGCCCACACACTCTCCACTTATGTGTGCTACACGTAATGCTCCATTTTACCTCTCATTCCTCCCTTTCCAGCCATTCCCCTCTTTCACTTTCCCCTTGGTAACCATTAGTCCACTCTTCAGTTCATTGAACCTGCCACTGTCTTGTTCCTTGACTATTTCTCTTTTTTTCTAACTCTCCACAGTAGAGTGACATCAATTGCCACTTGACTTTCTCTTCGTGGCTTATTTCACTGAGAACAATACCCACAAGTTCCATCCATGTTTTTGTAATTGCTAAGATTTGTTTTCTTCATATGGCTGAATAATATTCTACGTCCCATTTACTGATGAACATTTAGCTTGGCTATTGTCAATACTTCTGTGAGAAACATATGGGTGCAATTTTCGTTTTTAACATGGGCTGCTGCATTCTGTTTATATATTTATAGATTTGTTTTTTTATATTTATTCATATATTCCTTTATTAATTCTGTAATAATTAATCTAAAATTACATGAGAATCATTAATTTTACAAGACCCACACTATAACCAAGATCAACCAGTTATGTCCCTGAAGTCACTGTCCATGAGCATTGTAAGATACTGTAGATTCCATCTCCCCCAATCCACATTAATAATGCTAATCATTATGCCTACCTTCTCCTTGCTTTCATATGTAACAACGCCACTCTCTTCCCCTTGGTAACTGTTACTCCAAACTTGTGTTCTGTGAATCTGCTGATATTTTGCTCCTTCAGTTTTATCTTGGCTCTTCGTCTCCACGCATGTGTTAAATCATTTGATACATTTCTTCTCTTCCTCACTTATTTCACTGAGCATAATATGTTCTAGCGCCATCCATGATGTAGCAAATGCTAGGATTTGTTTTCTTCTGATGGCTGAGTAACGATCCTTTCTGTATATGTACCACATCTTCTATACCCATTAATCTATTGATGGTCAATTAGCTCGGTTTCTTTGAATAGTAGTCTGATTATCATAGGGTTATATATGTCTTTATTAGCTGGGCACATTCATTGGTTTTATTGGATTCTTTAATTAATTTATTCTTTATTTACTTATTATTAAACTGTAAGTAAAAGTATAACGTGAGATTTTCTAGACTCCACCTGTCTCGAAATTCTTCCCAATGCCCCACTGCAGTCACTTCCATCAACAGAGCAATGTACTCTAGATTCACTGCCTGTCTTCACTGTTTGGTTAAGCCCTCACCACGCACCCACAAAAACATTACATGTGCTAATTATAATGCATCCTATCGCTTCCCACTGTTATCCCTCCATTCTCCCATGTCCACCCTAGTCCTTTTTTCTTTGGTAACTGGTAGTTCATTCTTGATCTCTGTGTGTCTGCCACTATTTTGCTCCTTCAGTTCTTTCCGGCTTCTCTATCTGCACAGATTGGTCATATCGTTTGATACTTGTCCTCCTATCTTATTTCATTGAACATAAAACCCCGCTCTTTCATCTATGTTGTCACAAATGGGAGGATTTGTTTTCTTCTTATGGGTGAAAGGCAATTAATTGTTTATAAATACCACTTCTTCTGTATCCATTCAACTTCTGATGGAGACGGACCCGCTACTGTGAATAGTGCTGCGATAAACAAGGGGGTGCACATACCTTTTTTAAATTGGGCTACTGCATTATATCTACTTATCTATACTACTTACATTTCCTCTATGTATCTATCACCTATCATCTGACAATCTACCTTCTTGCTATCTCTCATCTATCATAGTCATCATTTATCCCTATCATCTATCATCTTTCTGCAACTATGATCTTCAATACGTTCTATGTGTATCTATCTTTTATTTCTCATGAATACACAACTACATGAGTAATATTGTTTACTACAAATTCCATCAACAATACATCCCCAGATATCCCATTGCGTTCACTATCCTCCAGTGCAGTAAAATAATGTAGAATCACTAGTCTTCTCTGTGACGTGCAGTCCTCCACGTTCCCCAGCCCAACACTATCTACACTTATTCTAATTCACCATTTCTAACCCCCAGTCCTTCTTGTCCCTCCACTTTAACACAATCGGCCCAGTCTCTTTCCTTTCGTAAACATTAGTCCATTCTTCTCTTCAGCGTGGCTTCTACAGTTTTGATTTCTTCATTTTATTTCTTTTTTTAATACTCTGCTTGTTAGTGAAATCGTTTGACAATTTTCTCACTCTCCACCGCTTATTTCACTGAGCGTAATCCTCTGTATCTCCATCCATGTTGTTGTAAATGGCAGGGTTTGTTTTAGTCATATATCTGAATAATATCCCACTCTTCATTTGCTGATGGATACTTAGCATCACTATTGTTTTCATTGTGGTAAATAATATAGGTGTGCACACGTCTCCTTTAAACTGGCTGCTGCTTTCTCTGTTACTCTTCATTTATTTTATGCATTCGTTCATTTAATTATATCTCATTATTCTACAAGTACATGAATAAAATTATGCGTGCTAGGACCGGCCCATCACAAAGAACTCCAGGATTCTCATTTGCAGTCACACTCGGTAAGCATAGTAAGATACTGTAGAATCACTACATGTCTTCCGTGTTTTGTACAGGCATCCCCACAATGCCCATCTGCAGTATTCATGGAAATCATATAGCACGCTTTCTTTACCCCTACTTCCACCATCCATTCTCTCCTGTCCATCTCGGATCCTTTCCCTTTGGAATCTCTTAGTCCAATTTTCATTTCTGTGAATCGGATGATGTTTTGCTCCTTCAGTTTTTCTTTTTCCAACATCTCCACAGATGGCTCAAGTCACTTGACCCTTGCCTTTCTCCACCTCTTATGTCGTGAGTATATTGCCCTCCTGCACCTTCCGAGTTTTTACAAATATTAGGATTTATTGTCATCTTATGGCTGAGTAATATTCAACTGAGAATATGTACCACAAATTCTTTACTCATTAATCTACTGATGGAAAGTTACCTGGGCTACTGTGCTTACTGCTGATAAACCCGCGGATGTATGTGCCTTTTTTAACTTGTCTGCTTCAATGGATTTATTGATATGTGTTTATTATTGAGTTGTTTGTTCACCGTTAATCTGCAATTGTATGTGTAACGTATTTCCTAGACCCCCAGTTCCTCGTTTCACCCAAAACGCCCGTGCAGTCACTTCCATCACCATAACAATGTACTGTAGTATTGCTAGTTGTCTTCTCTGTTGGACAGCACTCCACGTGCATCCATTCCCACATTATATATGCTAACTGAAATGCTCCATTTCTTCCACACATCCTTTCCCCTCCATTTCCAACCATCCTTCTCTGTCTCTTTCCCTTTGGTAACTGTGAATCTATTCTTATGTTCTGTGACACCGCTGTTTTTCTCCTTCAGCTTTTTCTTTTTTCTAATATTCCAAAGATGAGTGACATCATTTTACTTATATATGTAGGCCAGAATAGGTTATGTTTCTAAGATGTTGCAGCTCCACACGGCTGAGCTCTGCCCAACATATGCTAGTGGAATTTGCAGGAACAGCTTTGTTGCCTGGAGATTCCATGATGTCACAGTGCGCCTCTTTCATAGAGACAGGATATGTAAGCTCAGATTAGCTGGTTCTCACTTCAGAGCATGCTACCCTGCACGGAGTTGGACTTTGGTAAGATGGGCGCTGACCACCTTGACAGGTTCAGCGGAAAAGGAAAAGAGATCCAAGATACTGCTTGTTTCTTTTGATTTTGGCACCAATACCACACAGTTACGTTAGCGCAATTATGGTAATTAGACAAACCCCGTTTTCAAATCCACACGTTATACAGCATAAGTGTCACTGTCCACGAGCCCCTTAATGCACTGTAGTAGCTCTACTGTTCTTTGCTGTTGTACTGCCTTCCTCGTGCCCACACACTCTCCACTTATGTGTGCTACACGTAATGCTCCATTTTACCTCTCATTCCTCCCTTTCCAGCCATTCCCCTCTTTCACTTTCCCCTTGGTAACCATTAGTCCACTCTTCAGTTCATTGAACCTGCCACTGTCTTGTTCCTTGACTATTTCTCTTTTTTTCTAACTCTCCACAGTAGAGTGACATCAATTGCCACTTGACTTTCTCTTCGTGGCTTATTTCACTGAGAACAATACCCACAAGTTCCATCCATGTTTTTGTAATTGCTAAGATTTGTTTTCTTCATATGGCTGAATAATATTCTACGTCCCATTTACTGATGAACATTTAGCTTGGCTATTGTCAATACTTCTGTGAGAAACATATGGGTGCAATTTTCGTTTTTAACATGGGCTGCTGCATTCTGTTTATATATTTATAGATTTGTTTTTTTATATTTATTCATATATTCCTTTATTAATTCTGTAATAATTAATCTAAAATTACATGAGAATCATTAATTTTACAAGACCCACACTATAACCAAGATCAACCAGTTATGTCCCTGAAGTCACTGTCCATGAGCATTGTAAGATACTGTAGATTCCATCTCCCCCAATCCACATTAATAATGCTAATCATTATGCCTACCTTCTCCTTGCTTTCATATGTAACAACGCCACTCTCTTCCCCTTGGTAACTGTTACTCCAAACTTGTGTTCTGTGAATCTGCTGATATTTTGCTCCTTCAGTTTTATCTTGGCTCTTCGTCTCCACGCATGTGTTAAATCATTTGATACATTTCTTCTCTTCCTCACTTATTTCACTGAGCATAATATGTTCTAGCGCCATCCATGATGTAGCAAATGCTAGGATTTGTTTTCTTCTGATGGCTGAGTAACGATCCTTTCTGTATATGTACCACATCTTCTATACCCATTAATCTATTGATGGTCAATTAGCTCGGTTTCTTTGAATAGTAGTCTGATTATCATAGGGTTATATATGTCTTTATTAGCTGGGCACATTCATTGGTTTTATTGGATTCTTTAATTAATTTATTCTTTATTTACTTATTATTAAACTGTAAGTAAAAGTATAACGTGAGATTTTCTAGACTCCACCTGTCTCGAAATTCTTCCCAATGCCCCACTGCAGTCACTTCCATCAACAGAGCAATGTACTCTAGATTCACTGCCTGTCTTCACTGTTTGGTTAAGCCCTCACCACGCACCCACAAAAACATTACATGTGCTAATTATAATGCATCCTTTCCCTTCGCACTGTTATCCCTCCATTCTCCCATGTCCACCCTAGTCGTTTTTTCTTTGGTAACTGGTAGTTCATTCTTGATCTCTGTGTGTCTGCCACTATTTTGCTCCTTCAGTTCTTTCCGGCTTCTCTATCTGCACAGATTGGTCATATCGTTTGATACTTGTCCTCCTATCTTATTTCATTGAACATAAAACCCCGCTCTTTCATCTATGTTGTCACAAATGGGAGGATTTGTTTTCTTCTTATGGGTGAAAGGCAATTAATTGTTTATAAATACCACTTCTTCTGTATCCATTCAACTTCTGATGGAGACGGACCCGCTACTGTGAATAGTGCTGCGATAAACAATGGGGTGCACATACCTTTTTTAAATTGGGCTACTGCATTATATCTACTTATCTATACTACTTACATTTCCTCTATGTATCTATCACCTATCATCTGACAATCTACCTTCTTGCTATCTCTCATCTATCATAGTCATCATTTATCCCTATCATCTATCATCTTTCTGCAACTATGATCTTCAATACGTTCTATGTGTATCTATCTTTTATTTCTCATGAATACACAACTACATGAGTAATATTGTTTACTACAACTTCCATCAACAATATATCCCCAGATATCCCATTGCGTTCACTATCCTCCAGTGCAGTAAAATAATGTAGAATCACTAGTCTTCTCTGTGACGTGCAGTCCTCCACGTTCCCCATCCCAACACTATCTACACTTATTCTAATTCACCATTTCTAACCCCCAGTCCTTCTTGTCCCTCCACTTTAACACAATCGGCCCAGTCTCTTTCCTTTCGTAAACATTAGTCCATTCTTCTCTTCAGCGTGGCTTCTACAGTTTTGATTTCTTCATTTTATTTCTTTTTTTAATACTCTGCTTGTTAGTGAAATCATTTGACAATTTTCTCACTCTCCACCGCTTATTTCACTGAGCGTAATCCTCTGTATCTCCATCCATGTTGTTGTAAATGGCAGGGTTTGTTTTAGTCATATATCTGAATAATATCCCACTCTTCATTTGCTGATGGATACTTAGCATCACTATTGTTATCATTGTGGTAAATAATATAGGTGTGCACACGTCTCCTTTAAACTGGCTGCTGCTTTCTCTGTTACTCTGCATTTATTTTATGCATTCGTTCATTTAATTATATCTCATTATTCTACAAGTACATGAATAAAATTATGCGTGCTAGGACCGGCCCATCACAAAGAACTCCAGGATTCTCATTTGCAGTCACACTCGGTAAGCATAGTAAGATACTGTAGAATCACTACATGTCTTCCGTGTTTTGTACAGGCATCCCCACAATGCCCATCTGCAGTATTCATGGAAATCATATAGCACGCTTTCTTTACCCCTACTTCCACCATCCATTCTCTCCTGTCCATCTCGGATCCTTTCCCTTTGGAATCTCTTAGTCCAATTTTCATTTCTGTGAATCGGATGATGTTTTGCTCCTTCAGTTTTTCTTTTTCCAACATCTCCACAGATGGCTCAAGTCACTTGACCCTTGCCTTTCTCCACCTCTTATGTCATGAGTATATTGCCCTCCTGCACCTTCCGAGTATTTACAAATATTAGGATTTATTGTCATCTTATGGCTGAGTAATATTCAACTGTGAATATGTACCACAAATTCTTTACTCATTAATCTACTGATGGAAAGTTACCTGGGCTACTGTGCTTACTGCTGATAAACCCGCGGATGTATGTGCCTTTTTTAACTTGTCTGCTTCAATGGATTTATTGATATGTGTTTATTATTGAGTTGTTTGTTCACCGTTAATCTGCAATTGTATGTGTAACGTATTTCCTAGACCCCCAGTTCCTCGTTTCACCCAAAACGCCCGTGCAGTCACTTCCATCACCATAACAATGTACTGTAGTATTGCTTGTTGTCTTCTCTGTTGGACAGCACTCCACGTGCATCCATTCCCACATTATATATGCTAACTGAAATGCTCCATTTCTTCCACACATCCTTTCCCCTCCATTTCCAACCATCCTTCTCTGTCTCTTTCCCTTTGGTAACTGTGAATCTATTCTTATGTTCTGTGACACCGCTGTTTTTCTCCTTCAGCTTTTTCTTTTTTCTAATATTCCAAAGATGAGTGACATCATTTTACTTATATATGTAGGCCAGAATAGGTTATGTTTCTAAGATGTTGCAGCTCCACACGGCTGAGCTCTGCCCAACATATGCTAGTGGAGTTTGCAGGAACAGCCTTGTTGCCTGGAGATTCCATGATGTCACAGTGCGCCTCTTTCATAGAGACAGGATATGTAAGCTCAGATTAGCTGGTTCTCACTTCAGAGCATGCTACCCTGCACGGAGTTGGACTTTGGTAAGATGGGCGCTGACCACCTTGACAGGTTCAGCGGAAAAGGAAAAGAGATCCAAGATACTGCTTGTTTCTTTTGATTTTGGCACCAATACCACACAGTTACGTTAGCGCAATTATGGTAATTAGACAAACCCCGTTTTCAAATCCACACGTTATACAGCATAAGTGTCACTGTCCACGAGCCCCTTAATGCACTGTAGTAGCTCTACTGTTCTTTGCTGTTGTACTGCCTTCCTCGTGCCCACACACTCTCCACTTATGTGTGCTACACGTAATGCTCCATTTTACCTCTCATTCCTCCCTTTCCAGCCATTCCCCTCTTTCACTTTCCCCTTGGTAACCATTAGTCCACTCTTCAGTTCATTGAACCTGCCACTGTCTTGTTCCTTGACTATTTCTCTTTTTTTCTAACTCTCCACAGTAGAGTGACATCAATTGCCACTTGACTTTCTCTTCGTGGCTTATTTCACTGAGAACAATACCCACAAGTTCCATCCATGTTTTTGTAATTGCTAAGATTAGTTTTCTTCATATGGCTGAATAATATTCTACGTCCCATTTACTGATGAACATTTAGCTTGGCTATTGTCAATACTTCTGTGAGAAACATATGGGTGCAATTTTCGTTTTTAACATGGGCTGCTGCATTCTGTTTATATATTTATAGATTTGTTTTTTTATATTTATTCATATATTCCTTTATTAATTCTGTAATAATTAATCTAAAATTACATGAGAATCATTAATTTTACAAGACCCACACTATAACCAAGATCAACCAGTTATGTCCCTGAAGTCACTGTCCATGAGCATTGTAAGATACTGTAGATTCCATCTCCCCCAATCCACATTAATAATGCTAATCATTATGCCTACCTTCTCCTTGCTTTCATATGTAACAACGCCACTCTCTTCCCCTTGGTAACTGTTACTCCAAACTTGTGTTCTGTGAATCTGCTGATATTTTGCTCCTTCAGTTTTATCTTGGCTCTTCGTCTCCACGCATGTGTTAAATCATTTGATACATTTCTTCTCTTCCTCACTTATTTCACTGAGCATAATATGTTCTAGCGCCATCCATGATGTAGCAAATGCTAGGATTTGTTTTCTTCTGATGGCTGAGTAACGATCCTTTCTGTATATGTACCACATCTTCTATACCCATTAATCTATTGATGTCCAATTAGCTCGGTTTCTTTGAATAGTAGTCTGATTATCATAGGGTTATATATGTCTTTATTAGCTGGGCACATTCATTGGTTTTATTGGATTCTTTAATTAATTTATTCTTTATTTACTTATTATTAAACTGTAAGTAAAAGTACAACGTGAGATTTTCTAGACTCCACCTGTCTCGAAATTCTTCCCAATGCCCCACTGCAGTCACTTCCATCAACAGAGCAATGTACTCTAGATTCACTGCCTGTCTTCACTGTTTGGTTAAGCCCTCACCACGCACCCACAAAAACATTACATGTGCTAATTATAATGCATCCTTTCCCTTCCCACTGTTATCCCACCATTCTCCCATGTCCACCCTAGTCGTTTTTTCTTTGGTAACTGGTAGTTCATTCTTGATCTCTGTGTGTCTGCCACTATTTTGCTCCTTCAGTTCTTTCCGGCTTCTCTATCTGCACAGATTGGTCATATCGTTTGATACTTGTCCTCCTATCTTATTTCATTGAACATAAAACCCCGCTCTTTCATCTATGTTGTCACAAATGGGAGGATTTGTTTTCTTCTTATGGGTGAAAGGCAATTAATTGTTTATAAATACCACTTCTTCTGTATCCATTCAACTTCTGATGGAGACGGACCCGCTACTGTGAATAGTGCTGCGATAAACAAGGGGGTGCACATACCTTTTTAAAATTGGGCTACTGCATTATATCTACTTATCTATACTACTTACATTTCCTCTATGTATCTATCACCTATCATCTGACAATCTACCTTCTTGCTATCTCTCATCTATCATAGTCATCATTTATCCCTATCATCTATCATCTTTCTGCAACTATGATCTTCAATACGTTCTATGTGTATCTATCTTTTATTTCTCATGAATACACAACTACATGAGTAATATTGTTTACTACAACTTCCATCAACAATATATCCCCAGATATCCCATTGCGTTCACTATCCTCCAGTGCAGTAAAATAATGTAGAATCACTAGTCTTCTCTGTGACGTGCAGTCCTCCACGTTCCCCAGCCCAACACTATCTACACTTATTCTAATTCACCATTTCTAAACCCCAGTCCTTCTTGTCCCTCCACTTTAACACAATCGGCACAGTCTCTTTCCTTTCGTAAACATTAGTCCATTCTTCTCTTCAGCGTGGCTTCTACAGTTTTGATTTCTTCATTTTATTTCTTTTTTTAATACTCTGCTTGTTAGTGAAATCGTTTGACAATTTTCTCACTCTCCACCGCTTATTTCACTGAGCGTAATCCTCTGTATCTCCATCCATGTTGTTGTAAATGGCAGGGTTTGTTTTAGTCATATATCTGAATAATATCCCACTCTTCATTTGCTGATGGATACTTAGCATCACTATTGTTTTCATTGTGGTAAATAATATAGGTGTGCACACGTCTCCTTTAAACTGGCTGCTGCTTTCTCTGTTACTCTGCATTTATTTTATGCATTCGTTCATTTAATTATATCTCATTATTCTACAAGTACATGAATAAAATTATGCGTGCTAGGACCGGCCCATCACAAAGAACTCCAGGATTCTCATTTGCAGTCACACTCGGTAAGCATAGTAAGATACTGTAGAATCACTACATGTCTTCCGTGTTTTGTACAGGCATCCCCACAATGCCCATCTGCAGTATTCATGGAAATCATATAGCACGCTTTCTTTACCCCTACTTCCACCATCCATTCTCTCCTGTCCATCTCGGATCCTTTCCCTTTGGAATCTCTTAGTCCAATTTTCATTTCTGTGAATCGGATGATGTTTTGCTCCTTCAGTTTTTCTTTTTCCAACATCTCCACAGATGGCTCAAGTCACTTGACCCTTGCCTTTCTCCACCTCTTATGTCGTGAGTATATTGCCCTCCTGCACCTTCCGAGTTTTTACAAATATTAGGATTTATTGTCATCTTATGGCTGAGTAATATTCAACTGAGAATATGTACCACAAATTCTTTACTCATTAATCTACTGATGGAAAGTTACCTGGGCTACTGTGCTTACTGCTGATAAACCCGCGGATGTATGTGCCTTTTTTAACTTGTCTGCTTCAATGGATTTATTGATATGTGTTTATTATTGAGTTGTTTGTTCACCGTTAATCTGCAATTGTATGTGTAACGTATTTCCTAGACCCCCAGTTCCTCGTTTCACCCAAAACGCCCGTGCAGTCACTTCCATCACCATAACAATGTACTGTAGTATTGCTAGTTGTCTTCTCTGTTGGACAGCACTCCACGTGCATCCATTCCCACATTATATATGCTAACTGAAATGCTCCATTTCTTCCACACATCCTTTCCCCTCCATTTCCAACCATCCTTCTCTGTCTCTTTCCCTTTGGTAACTGTGAATCTATTCTTATGTTCTGTGACACCGCTGTTTTTCTCCTTCAGCTTTTTCTTTTTTCTAATATTCCAAAGATGAGTGACATCATTTTACTTATATATGTAGGCCAGAATAGGTTATGTTTCTAAGATGTTGCAGCTCCACACGGCTGAGCTCTGCCCAACATATGCTAGTGGAGTTTGCAGGAACAGCCTTGTTGCCTGGAGATTCCATGATGTCACAGTGCGCCTCTTTCATAGAGACAGGATATGTAAGCTCAGATTAGCTGGTTCTCACTTCAGAGCATGCTACCCTGCACGGAGTTGGACTTTGGTAAGATGGGCGCTGACCACCTTGACAGGTTCAGCGGAAAAGGAAAAGAGATCCAAGATACTGCTTGTTTCTTTTGATTTTGGCACCAATACCACACAGTTACGTTAGCGCAATTATGGTAATTAGACAAACCCCGTTTTCAAATCCACACGTTATACAGCATAAGTGTCACTGTCCACGAGCCCCTTAATGCACTGTAGTAGCTCTACTGTTCTTTGCTGTTGTACTGCCTTCCTCGTGCCCACACACTCTCCACTTATGTGTGCTACACGTAATGCTCCATTTTACCTCTCATTCCTCCCTTTCCAGCCATTCCCCTCTTTCACTTTCCCCTTGGTAACCATTAGTCCACTCTTCAGTTCATTGAACCTGCCACTGTCTTGTTCCTTGACTATTTCTCTTTTTTTCTAACTCTCCACAGTAGAGTGACATCAATTGCCACTTGACTTTCTCTTCGTGGCTTATTTCACTGAGAACAATACCCACAAGTTCCATCCATGTTTTTGTAATTGCTAAGATTTGTTTTCTTCATATGGCTGAATAATATTCTACGTCCCATTTACTGATGAACATTTAGCTTGGCTATTGTCAATACTTCTGTGAGAAACATATGGGTGCAATTTTCGTTTTTAACATGGGCTGCTGCATTCTGTTTATATATTTATAGATTTGTTTTTTTATATTTATTCATATATTCCTTTATTAATTCTGTAATAATTAATCTAAAATTACATGAGAATCATTAATTTTACAAGACCCACACTATAACCAAGATCAACCAGTTATGTCCCTGAAGTCACTGTCCATGAGCATTGTAAGATACTGTAGATTCCATCTCCCCCAATCCACATTAATAATGCTAATCATTATGCCTACCTTCTCCTTGCTTTCATATGTAACAACGCCACTCTCTTCCCCTTGGTAACTGTTACTCCAAACTTGTGTTCTGTGAATCTGCTGATATTTTGCTCCTTCAGTTTTATCTTGGCTCTTCGTCTCCACGCATGTGTTAAATCATTTGATACATTTCTTCTCTTCCTCACTTATTTCACTGAGCATAATATGTTCTAGCGCCATCCATGATGTAGCAAATGCTAGGATTTGTTTTCTTCTGATGGCTGAGTAACGATCCTTTCTGTATATGTACCACATCTTCTATACCCATTAATCAATTGATGTCCAATTAGCTCGGTTTCTTTGAATAGTAGTCTGATTATCATAGGGTTATATATGTCTTTATTAGCTGGGCACATTCATTGGTTTTATTGGATTCTTTAATTAATTTATTCTTTATTTACTTATTATTAAACTGTAAGTAAAAGTATAACGTGAGATTTTCTAGACTCCACCTGTCTCGAAATTCTTCCCAATGCCCAACTGCAGTCACTTCCATCAACAGAGCAATGTACTCTAGATTCACTGCCTGTCTTCACTGTTTGGTTAAGCCCTCACCACGCACCCACAAAAACATTACATGTGCTAATTATAATGCATCCTTTCCCTTCACACTGTTATCCCTCCATTCTCCCATGTCCACCCTAGTCGTTTTTTCTTTGGTAACTGGTAGTTCATTCTTGATCTCTGTGTGTCTGCCACTATTTTGCTCCTTCAGTTCTTTCCGGCTTCTCTATCTGCACAGATTGGTCATATCGTTTGATACTTGTCCTCCTATCTTATTTCATTGAACATAAAACCCCGCTCTTTCATCTATGTTGTCACAAATGGGAGGATTTGTTTTCTTCTTATGGGTGAAAGGCAATTAATTGTTTATAAATACCACTTCTTCTGTATCCATTCAACTTCTGATGGAGACGGACCCGCTACTGTGAATAGTGCTGCGATAAACAAGGGGGTGCACATACCTTTTTTAAATTGGGCTACTGCATTATATCTACTTATCTATACTACTTACATTTCCTCTATGTATCTATCACCTATCATCTGACAATCTACCTTCTTGCTATCTCTCATCTATCATAGTCAACTTTTATCCCTATCATCTATCATCTTTCTGCAACTATGATCTTCAATACGTTCTATGTGTATCTATCTTTTATTTCTCATGAATACACAACTACATGAGTAATATTGTTTACTACAACTTCCATCAACAATACATCCCCAGATATCCCATTGCGTTCACTATCCTCCAGTGCAGTAAAATAATGTAGAATCACTAGTCTTCTCTGTGACGTGCAGTCCTCCACGTTCCCCAGCCCAACACTATCTACACTTATTCTAATTCACCATTTCTAACCCCCAGTCCTTCTTGTCCCTCCACTTTAACACAATCGGCCCAGTCTCTTTCCTTTCGTAAACATTAGTCCATTCTTCTCTTCAGCGTGGCTTCTACAGTTTTGATTTCTTCATTTTATTTCTTTTTTTAATACTCTGCTTATTAGTGAAATCGTTTGACAATTTTCTCACTCTCCACCGCTTATTTCACTGAGCGTAATCCTCTGTATCTCCATCCATGTTGTTGTAAATGGCAGGGTTTGTTTTAGTCATATATCTGAATAATATCCCACTCTTCATTTGCTGATGGATACTTAGCATCACTATTGTTTTCATTGTGGTAAATAATATAGGTGTGCACACGTCTCCTTTAAACTGGCTGCTGCTTTCTCTGTTACTCTGCATTTATTTTATGCATTCGTTCATTTAATTATATCTCATTATTCTACAAGTACATGAATAAAATTATGCGTGCTAGGACCGGCCCATCACAAAGAACTCCAGGATTCTCATTTGCAGTCACACTCGGTAAGCATAGTAAGATACTGTAGAATCACTACATGTCTTCCGTGTTTTGTACAGGCATCCCCACAATGCCCATCTGCAGTATTCATGGAAATCATATAGCACGCTTTCTTTACCCCTACTTCCACCATCCATTCTCTCCTGTCCATCTCGGATCCTTTCCCTTTGGAATCTCTTAGTCCAATTTTCATTTCTGTGAATCGGATGATGTTTTGCTCCTTCAGTTTTTCTTTTTCCAACATCTCCACAGATGGCTCAAGTCACTTGACCCTTGCCTTTCTCCACCTCTTATGTCGTGAGTATATTGCCCTCCTGCACCTTCCGAGTTTTTACAAATATTAGGATTTATTGTCATCTTATGGCTGAGTAATATTCAACTGAGAATATGTACCACAAATTCTTTACTCATTAATCTACTGATGGAAAGTTACCTGGGCTACTGTGCTTACTGCTGATAAACCCGCGGATGTATGTGCCTTTTTTAACTTGTCTGCTTCAATGGATTTATTGATATGTGTTTATTATTGAGTTGTTTATTCACCGTTAATCTGCAATTGTATGTGTAACGTATTTCCTAGACCCCCAGTTCCTCGTTTCACCCAAAACGCCCGTGCAGTCACTTCCATCACCATAACAATGTACTGTAGTATTGCTAGTTGTCTTCTCTGTTGGACAGCACTCCACGTGCATCCATTCCCACATTATATATGCTAACTGAAATGCTCCATTTCTTCCACACATCCTTTCCCCTCCATTTCCAACCATCCTTCTCTGTCTCTTTCCCTTTGGTAACTGTGAATCTATTCTTATGTTCTGTGACACCGCTGTTTTTCTCCTTCAGCTTTTTCTTTTTTCTAATATTCCAAAGATGAGTGACATCATTTTACTTATATATGTAGGCCAGAATAGGTTATGTTTCTAAGATGTTGCAGCTCCACACGGCTGAGCTCTGCCCAACATATGCTAGTGGAGTTTGCAGGAACAGCCTTGTTGCCTGGAGATTCCATGATGTCACAGTGCGCCTCTTTCATAGAGACAGGATATGTAAGCTCAGATTAGCTGGTTCTCACTTCAGAGCATGCTACCCTGCACGGAGTTGGACTTTGGTAAGATGGGCGCTGACCACCTTGACAGGTTCAGCGGAAAAGGAAAAGAGATCCAAGATACTGCTTGTTTCTTTTGATTTTGGCACCAATACCACACAGTTACGTTAGCGCAATTATGGTAATTAGACAAACCCCGTTTTCAAATCCACACGTTATACAGCATAAGTGTCACTGTCCACGAGCCCCTTAATGCACTGTAGTAGCTCTACTGTTCTTTGCTGTTGTACTGCCTTCCTCGTGCCCACACACTCTCCACTTATGTGTGCTACACGTAATGCTCCATTTTACCTCTCATTCCTCCCTTTCCAGCCATTCCCCTCTTTCACTTTCCCCTTGGTAACCATTAGTCCACTCTTCAGTTCATTGAACCTGCCACTGTCTTGTTCCTTGACTATTTCTCTTTTTTTCTAACTCTCCACAGTAGAGTGACATCAATTGCCACTTGACTTTCTCTTCGTGGCTTATTTCACTGAGAACAATACCCACAAGTTCCATCCATGTTTTTGTAATTGCTAAGATTTGTTTTCTTCATATGGCTGAATAATATTCTACGTCCCATTTACTGATGAACATTTAGCTTGGCTATTGTCAATACTTCTGTGAGAAACATATGGGTGCAATTTTCGTTTTTAACATGGGCTGCTGCATTCTGTTTATATATTTATAGATTTGTTTTTTTATATTTATTCATATATTCCTTTATTAATTCTGTAATAATTAATCTAAAATTACATGAGAATCATTAATTTTACAAGACCCACACTATAACCAAGATCAACCAGTTATGTCCCTGAAGTCACTGTCCATGAGCATTGTAAGATACTGTAGATTCCATCTCCCCCAATCCACATTAATAATGCTAATCATTATGCCTACCTTCTCCTTGCTTTCATATGTAACAACGCCACTCTCTTCCCCTTGGTAACTGTTACTCCAAACTTGTGTTCTGTGAATCTGCTGATATTTTGCTCCTTCAGTTTTATCTTGGCTCTTCGTCTCCACGCATGTGTTAAATCATTTGATACATTTCTTCTCTTCCTCACTTATTTCACTGAGCATAATATGTTCTAGCGCCATCCATGATGTAGCAAATGCTAGGATTTGTTTTCTTCTGATGGCTGAGTAACGATCCTTTCTGTATATGTACCACATCTTCTATACCCATTAATCTATTGATGTCCAATTAGCTCGGTTTCTTTGAATAGTAGTCTGATTATCATAGGGTTATATATGTCTTTATTAGCTGGGCACATTCATTGGTTTTATTGGATTCTTTAATTAATTTATTCTTTATTTACTTATTATTAAACTGTAAGTAAAAGTATAACGTGAGATTTTCTAGACTCCACCTGTCTCGAAATTCTTCCCAATGCCCAACTGCAGTCACTTCCATCAACAGAGCAATGTACTCTAGATTCACTGCCTGTCTTCACTGTTTGGTTAAGCCCTCACCACGCACCCACAAAAACATTACATGTGCTAATTATAATGCATCCTTTCCCTTCACACTGTTATCCCTCCATTCTCCCATGTCCACCCTAGTCGTTTTTTCTTTGGTAACTGGTAGTTCATTCTTGATCTCTGTGTGTCTGCCACTATTTTGCTCCTTCAGTTCTTTCCGGCTTCTCTATCTGCACAGATTGGTCATATCGTTTGATACTTGTCCTCCTATCTTATTTCATTGAACATAAAACCCCGCTCTTTCATCTATGTTGTCACAAATGGGAGGATTTGTTTTCTTCTTATGGGTGAAAGGCAATTAATTGTTTATAAATACCACTTCTTCTGTATCCATTCAACTTCTGATGGAGACGGACCCGCTACTGTGAATAGTGCTGCGATAAACAAGGGGGTGCACATACCTTTTTTAAATTGGGCTACTGCATTATATCTACTTATCTATACTACTTACATTTCCTCTATGTATCTATCACCTATCATCTGACAATCTACCTTCTTGCTATCTCTCATCTATCATAGTCATCATTTATCCCTATCATCTATCATCTTTCTGCAACTATGATCTTCAATACGTTCTATGTGTATCTATCTTTTATTTCTCATGAATACACAACTACATGAGTAATATTGTTTACTACAACTTCCATCAACAATACATCCCCAGATATCCCATTGCGTTCACTATCCTCCAGTGCAGTAAAATAATGTAGAATCACTAGTCTTCTCTGTGACGTGCAGTCCTCCACGTTCCCCAGCCCAACACTATCTACACTTATTCTAATTCACCATTTCTAACCCCCAGTCCTTCTTGTCCCTCCACTTTAACACAATCGGCCCAGTCTCTTTCCTTTCGTAAACATTAGTCCATTCTTCTCTTCAGCGTGGCTTCTACAGTTTTGATTTCTTCATTTTATTTCTTTTTTTAATACTCTGCTTGTTAGTGAAATCGTTTGACAATTTTCTCACTCTCCACCGCTTATTTCACTGAGCGTAATCCTCTGTATCTCCATTAATGTTGTTGTAAATGGCAGGGTTTGTTTTAGTCATATATCTGAATAATATCCCACTCTTCATTTGCTGATGGATACTTAGCATCACTATTGTTTTCATTGTGGTAAATAATATAGGTGTGCACACGTCTCCTTTAAACTGGCTGCTGCTTTCTCTGTTACTCTGCATTTATTTTATGCATTCGTTCATTTAATTATATCTCATTATTCTACAAGTACATGAATAAAATTATGCGTGCTAGGACCGGCCCATCACAAAGAACTCCAGGATTCTCATTTGCAGTCACACTCGGTAAGCATAGTAAGATACTGTAGAATCACTACATGTCTTCCGTGTTTTGTACAGGCATCCCCACAATGCCCATCTGCAGTATTCATGGAAATCATATAGCACGCTTTCTTTACCCCTACTTCCACCATCCATTCTCTCCTGTCCATCTCGGATCCTTTCCCTTTGGAATCTCTTAGTCCAATTTTCATTTCTGTGAATCGGATGATGTTTTGCTCCTTCAGTTTTTCTTTTTCCAACATCTCCACAGATGGCTCAAGTCACTTGACCCTTGCCTTTCTCCACCTCTTATGTCGTGAGTATATTGCCCTCCTGCACCTTCCGAGTTTTTACAAATATTAGGATTTATTGTCATCTTATGGCTGAGTAATATTCAACTGAGAATATGTACCACAAATTCTTTACTCATTAATCTACTGATGGAAAGTTACCTGGGCTACTGTGCTTACTGCTGATAAACCCGCGGATGTATGTGCCTTTTTTAACTTGTCTGCTTCAATGGATTTATTGATATGTGTTTATTATTGAGTTGTTTATTCACCGTTAATCTGCAATTGTATGTGTAACGTATTTCCTAGACCCCCAGTTCCTCGTTTCACCCAAAACGCCCGTGCAGTCACTTCCATCACCATAACAATGTACTGTAGTATTGCTAGTTGTCTTCTCTGTTGGACAGCACTCCACGTGCATCCATTCCCACATTATATATGCTAACTGAAATGCTCCATTTCTTCCACACATCCTTTCCCCTCCATTTCCAACCATCCTTCTCTGTCTCATTCCCTTTGGTAACTGTGAGTCTATTCTTATGTTCTGTGACACCGCTGTTTTTCTCCTTCAGCTTTTTCTTTTTTCTAATATTCCAAAGATGAGTGACATCATTTTACTTATATATGTAGGCCAGAATAGGTTATGATTCTAAGATGTTGCAGCTCCACACGGCTGAGCTCTGCCCAACATATGCTAGTGGAATTTGCAGGAACAGCCTTGTTGCCTGGAGATTCCATGATGTCACAGTGCGCCTCTTTCATAGAGACAGGATATGTAAGCTCAGATTAGCTGGTTCTCACTTCAGAGCATGCTACCCTGCACGGAGTTGGACTTTGGTAAGATGGGCGCTGACCACCTTGACAGGTTCAGCGGAAAAGGAAAAGAGATCCAAGATACTGCTTGTTTCTTTTGATTTTGGCACCAATACCACACAGTTACGTTAGCGCAATTATGGTAATTAGACAAACCCCGTTTTCAAATCCACACGTTATACAGCATAAGTGTCACTGTCCACGAGCCCCTTAATGCACTGTAGTAGCTCTACTGTTCTTTGCTGTTGTACTGCCTTCCTCGTGCCCACACACTCTCCACTTATGTGTGCTACACGTAATGCTCCATTTTACCTCTCATTCCTCCCTTTCCAGCCATTCCCCTCTTTCACTTTCCCCTTGGTAACCATTAGTCCACTCTTCAGTTCATTGAACCTGCCACTGTCTTGTTCCTTGACTATTTCTCTTTTTTTCTAACTCTCCACAGTAGAGTGACATCAATTGCCACTTGACTTTCTCTTCGTGGCTTATTTCACTGAGAACAATACCCACAAGTTCCATCCATGTTTTTGTAATTGCTAAGATTTGTTTTCTTCATATGGCTGAATAATATTCTACGTCCCATTTACTGATGAACATTTAGCTTGGCTATTGTCAATACTTCTGTGAGAAACATATGGGTGCAATTTTCGTTTTTAACATGGGCTGCTGCATTCTGTTTATATATTTATAGATTTGTTTTTTTATATTTATTCATATATTCCTTTATTAATTCTGTAATAATTAATCTAAAATTACATGAGAATCATTAATTTTACAAGACCCACACTATAACCAAGATCAACCAGTTATGTCCCTGAAGTCACTGTCCATGAGCATTGTAAGATACTGTAGATTCCATCTCCCCCAATCCACATTAATAATGCTAATCATTATGCCTACCTTCTCCTTGCTTTCATATGTAACAACGCCACTCTCTTCCCCTTGGTAACTGTTACTCCAAACTTGTGTTCTGTGAATCTGCTGATATTTTGCTCCTTCAGTTTTATCTTGGCTCTTCGTCTCCACGCATGTGTTAAATCATTTGATACATTTCTTCTCTTCCTCACTTATTTCACTGAGCATAATATGTTCTAGCGCCATCCATGATGTAGCAAATGCTAGGATTTGTTTTCTTCTGATGGCTGAGTAACGATCCTTTCTGTATATGTACCACATCTTCTATACCCATTAATCTATTGATGTCCAATTAGCTCGGTTTCTTTGAATAGTAGTCTGATTATCATAGGGTTATATATGTCTTTATTAGCTGGGCACATTCATTGGTTTTATTGGATTCTTTAATTAATTTATTCTTTATTTACTTATTATTAAACTGTAAGTAAAAGTATAACGTGAGATTTTCTAGACTCCACCTGTCTCGAAATTCTTCCCAATGCCCCACTGCAGTCACTTCCATCAACAGAGCAATGTACTCTAGATTCACTGCCTGTCTTCACTGTTTGGTTAAGCCCTCACCACGCACCCACAAAAACATTACATGTGCTAATTATAATGCATCCTTTCCCTTCCCACTGTTATCCCTCCATTCTCCCATGTCCACCCTAGTCGTTTTTTCTTTGGTAACTGGTAGTTCATTCTTGATCTCTGTGTGTCTGCCACTATTTTGCTCCTTCAGTTCTTTCCGGCTTCTCTATCTGCACAGATTGGTCATATCGTTTGATACTTGTCCTCCTATCTTATTTCATTGAACATAAAACCCCGCTCTTTCATCTATGTTGTCACAAATGGGAGGATTTGTTTTCTTCTTATGGGTGAAAGGCAATTAATTGTTTATAAATACCACTTCTTCTGTATCCATTCAACTTCTGATGGAGACGGACCCGCTACTGTGAATAGTGCTGCGATAAACAAGGGGGTGCACATACCTTTTTTAAATTGGGCTACTGCATTATATCTACTTATCTATACTACTTACATTTCCTCTATGTATCTATCACCTATCATCTGACAATCTACCTTCTTGCTATCTCTCATCTATCATAGTCATCATTTATCCCTATCATCTATCATCTTTCTGCAACTATGATCTTCAATACGTTCTATGTGTATCTATCTTTTATTTCTCATGAATACACAACTACATGAGTAATATTGTTTACTACAACTTCCATCAACAATATATCCCCAGATATCCCATTGCGTTCACTATCCTCCAGTGCAGTAAAATAATGTAGAATCACTAGTCTTCTCTGTGACGTGCAGTCCTCCACGTTCCCCATCCCAACACTATCTACACTTATTCTAATTCACCATTTCTAACCCCCAGTCCTTCTTGTCCCTCCACTTTAACACAATCGGCCCAGTCTCTTTCCTTTCGTAAACATTAGTCCATTCTTCTCTTCAGCGTGGCTTCTACAGTTTTGATTTCTTCATTTTATTTCTTTTTTTAATACTCTGCTTGTTAGTGAAATCATTTGACAATTTTCTCACTCTCCACCGCTTATTTCACTGAGCGTAATCCTCTGTATCTCCATCCATGTTGTTGTAAATGGCAGGGTTTGTTTTAGTCATATATCTGAATAATATCCCACTCTTCATTTGCTGATGGATACTTAGCATCACTATTGTTATCATTGTGGTAAATAATATAGGTGTGCACACGTCTCCTTTAAACTGGCTGCTGCTTTCTCTGTTACTCTGCATTTATTTTATGCATTCGTTCATTTAATTATATCTCATTATTCTACAAGTACATGAATAAAATTATGCGTGCTAGGACCGGCCCATCACAAAGAACTCCAGGATTCTCATTTGCAGTCACACTCGGTAAGCATAGTAAGATACTGTAGAATCACTACATGTCTTCCGTGTTTTGTACAGGCATCCCCACAATGAACATCTGCAGTATTCATGGAAATCATATAGCACGCTTTCTTTACCCCTACTTCCACCATCCATTCTCTCCTGTCCATCTCGGATCCTTTCCCTTTGGAATCTCTTAGTCCAATTTTCATTTCTGTGAATCGGATGATGTTTCGCTCCTTCAGTTTTTCTTTTTCCAACATCTCCACAGATGGCTCAAGTCACTTGACCCTTGCCTTTCTCCACCTCTTATGTCATGAGTATATTGCCCTCCTGCACCTTCCGAGTATTTACAAATATTAGGATTTATTGTCATCTTATGGCTGAGTAATATTCAACTGTGAATATGTACCACAAATTCTTTACTCATTAATCTACTGATGGAAAGTTACCTGGGCTACTGTGCTTACTGCTGATAAACCCGCGGATGTATGTGCCTTTTTTAACTTGTCTGCTTCAATGGATTTATTGATATGTGTTTATTATTGAGTTGTTTGTTCACCGTTAATCTGCAATTGTATGTGTAACGTATTTCCTAGACCCCCAGTTCCTCGTTTCACCCAAAACGCCCGTGCAGTCACTTCCATCACCATAACAATGTACTGTAGTATTGCTAGTTGTCTTCTCTGTTGGACAGCACTCCACGTGCATCCATTCCCACATTATATATGCTAACTGAAATGCTCCATTTCTTCCACACATCCTTTCCCCTCCATTTCCAACCATCCTTCTCTGTCTCTTTCCCTTTGGTAACTGTGAATCTATTCTTATGTTCTGTGACACCGCTGTTTTTCTCCTTCAGCTTTTTCTTTTTTCTAATATTCCAAAGATGAGTGACATCATTTTACTTATATATGTAGGCCAGAAGATGTTATGTTTCTAAGATGTTGCAGCTCCACACGGCTGAGCTCTGCCCAACATATGCTAGTGGAGTTTGCAGGAACAGCCTTGTTGCCTGGAGATTCCATGATGTCACAGTGCGCCTCTTTCATAGAGACAGGATATGTAAGCTCAGATTAGCTGGTTCTCACTTCAGAGCATGCTACCCTGCACGGAGTTGGACTTTGGTAAGATGGGCGCTGACCACCTTGACAGGTTCAGCGGAAAAGGAAAAGAGATCCAAGATACTGCTTGTTTCTTTTGATTTTGGCACCAATACCACACAGTTACGTTAGCGCAATTATGGTAATTAGACAAACCCCGTTTTCAAATCCACACGTTATACAGCATAAGTGTCACTGTCCACGAGCCCCTTAATGCACTGTAGTAGCTCTACTGTTCTTTGCTGTTGTACTGCCTTCCTCGTGCCCACACACTCTCCACTTATGTGTGCTACACGTAATGCTCCATTTTACCTCTCATTCCTCCCTTTCCAGCCATTCCCCTCTTTCACTTTCCCCTTGGTAACCATTAGTCCACTCTTCAGTTCATTGAACCTGCCACTGTCTTGTTCCTTGACTATTTCTCTTTTTTTCTAACTCTCCACAGTAGAGTGACATCAATTGCCACTTGACTTTCTCTTCGTGGCTTATTTCACTGAGAACAATACCCACAAGTTCCATCCATGTTTTTGTAATTGCTAAGATTTGTTTTCTTCATATGGCTGAATAATATTCTACGTCCCATTTACTGATGAACATTTAGCTTGGCTATTGTCAATACTTCTGTGAGAAACATATGGGTGCAATTTTCGTTTTTAACATGGGCTGCTGCATTCTGTTTATATATTTATAGATTTGTTTTTTTATATTTATTCATATATTCCTTTATTAATTCTGTAATAATTAATCTAAAATTACATGAGAATCATTAATTTTACAAGACCCACACTATAACCAAGATCAACCAGTTATGTCCCTGAAGTCACTGTCCATGAGCATTGTAAGATACTGTAGATTCCATCTCCCCCAATCCACATTAATAATGCTAATCATTATGCCTACCTTCTCCTTGCTTTCATATGTAACAACGCCACTCTCTTCCCCTTGGTAACTGTTACTCCAAACTTGTGTTCTGTGAATCTGCTGATATTTTGCTCCTTCAGTTTTATCTTGGCTCTTCGTCTCCACGCATGTGTTAAATCATTTGATACATTTCTTCTCTTCCTCACTTATTTCACTGAGCATAATATGTTCTAGCGCCATCCATGATGTAGCAAATGCTAGGATTTGTTTTCTTCTGATGGCTGAGTAACGATCCTTTCTGTATATGTACCACATCTTCTATACCCATTAATCTATTGATGTCCAATTAGCTCGGTTTCTTTGAATAGTAGTCTGATTATCATAGGGTTATATATGTCTTTATTAGCTGGGCACATTCATTGGTTTTATTGGATTCTTTAATTAATTTATTCTTTATTTACTTATTATTAAACTGTAAGTAAAAGTATAACGTGAGATTTTCTAGACTCCACCTGTCTCGAAATTCTTCCCAATGCCCCACTGCAGTCACTTCCATCAACAGAGCAATGTACTCTAGATTCACTGCCTGTCTTCACTGTTTGGTTAAGCCCTCACCACGCACCCACAAAAACATTACATGTGCTAATTATAATGCATCCTTTCCCTTCCCACTGTTATCCCTCCATTCTCCCATGTCCACCCTAGTCGTTTTTTCTTTGGTAACTGGTAGTTCATTCTTGATCTCTGTGTGTCTGCCACTATTTTGCTCCTTCAGTTCTTTCCGGCTTCTCTATCTGCACAGATTGGTCATATCGTTTGATACTTGTCCTCCTATCTTATTTCATTGAACATAAAACCCCGCTCTTTCATCTATGTTGTCACAAATGGGAGGATTTGTTTTCTTCTTATGGGTGAAAGGCAATTAATTGTTTATAAATACCACTTCTTCTGTATCCATTCAACTTCTGATGGAGACGGACCCGCTACTGTGAATAGTGCTGCGATAAACAAGGGGGTGCACATACCTTTTTTAAATTGGGCTACTGCATTATATCTACTTATCTATACTACTTACATTTCCTCTATGTATCTATCACCTATCATCTGACAATCTACCTTCTTGCTATCTCTCATCTATCATAGTCATCATTTATCCCTATCATCTATCATCTTTCTGCAACTATGATCTTCAATACGTTCTATGTGTATCTATCTTTTATTTCTCATGAATACACAACTACATGAGTAATATTGTTTACTACAACTTCCATCAACAATATATCCCCAGATATCCCATTGCGTTCACTATCCTCCAGTGCAGTAAAATAATGTAGAATCACTAGTCTTCTCTGTGACGTGCAGTCCTCCACGTTCCCCATCCCAACACTATCTACACTTATTCTAATTCACCATTTCTAACCCCCAGTCCTTCTTGTCCCTCCACTTTAACACAATCGGCCCAGTCTCTTTCCTTTCGTAAACATTAGTCCATTCTTCTCTTCAGCGTGGCTTCTACAGTTTTGATTTCTTCATTTTATTTCTTTTTTTAATACTCTGCTTGTTAGTGAAATCATTTGACAATTTTCTCACTCTCCACCGCTTATTTCACTGAGCGTAATCCTCTGTATCTCCATCCATGTTGTTGTAAATGGCAGGGTTTGTTTTAGTCATATATCTGAATAATATCCCACTCTTCATTTGCTGATGGATACTTAGCATCACTATTGTTATCATTGTGGTAAATAATATAGGTGTGCACACGTCTCCTTTAAACTGGCTGCTGCTTTCTCTGTTACTCTGCATTTATTTTATGCATTCGTTCATTTAATTATATCTCATTATTCTACAAGTACATGAATAAAATTATGCGTGCTAGGACCGGCCCATCACAAAGAACTCCAGGATTCTCATTTGCAGTCACACTCGGTAAGCATAGTAAGATACTGTAGAATCACTACATGTCTTCCGTGTTTTGTACAGGCATCCCCACAATGAACATCTGCAGTATTCATGGAAATCATATAGCACGCTTTCTTTAAGCCTACTTCCACCATCCATTCTCTCCTGTCCATCTCGGATCCTTTCCCTTTGGAATCTCTTAGTCCAATTTTCATTTCTGTGAATCGGATGATGTTTCGCTCCTTCAGTTTTTCTTTTTCCAACATCTCCACAGATGGCTCAAGTCACTTGACCCTTGCCTTTCTCCACCTCTTATGTCATGAGTATATTGCCCTCCTGCACCTTCCGAGTATTTACAAATATTAGGATTTATTGTCATCTTATGGCTGAGTAATATTCAACTGTGAATATGTACCACAAATTCTTTACTCATTAATCTACTGATGGAAAGTTACCTGGGCTACTGTGCTTACTGCTGATAAACCCGCGGATGTATGTGCCTTTTTTAACTTGTCTGCTTCAATGGATTTATTGATATGTGTTTATTATTGAGTTGTTTGTTCACCGTTAATCTGCAATTGTATGTGTAACGTATTTCCTAGACCCCCAGTTCCTCGTTTCACCCAAAACGCCCGTGCAGTCACTTCCATCACCATAACAATGTACTGTAGTATTGCTAGTTGTCTTCTCTGTTGGACAGCACTCCACGTGCATCCATTCCCACATTATATATGCTAACTGAAATGCTCCATTTCTTCCACACATCCTTTCCCCTCCATTTCCAACCGTCCTTCTCTGTCTCTTTCCCTTTGGTAACTGTGAATCTATTCTTATGTTCTGTGACACCGCTGTTTTTCTCCTTCAGCTTTTTCTTTTTTCTAATATTCCAAAGATGAGTGACATCATTTTACTTATATATGTAGGCCAGAAGATGTTATGTTTCTAAGATGTTGCAGCTCCACACGGCTGAGCTCTGCCCAACATATGCTAGTGGAGTTTGCAGGAACAGCCTTGTTGCCTGGAGATTCCATGATGTCACAGTGCGCCTCTTTCATAGAGACAGGATATGTAAGCTCAGATTAGCTGGTTCTCACTTCAGAGCATGCTACCCTGCACGGAGTTGGACTTTGGTAAGATGGGCGCTGACCACCTTGACAGGTTCAGCGGAAAAGGAAAAGAGATCCAAGATACTGCTTGTTTCTTTTGATTTTGGCACCAATACCACACAGTTACGTTAGCGCAATTATGGTAATTAGACAAACCCCGTTTTCAAATCCACACGTTATACAGCATAAGTGTCACTGTCCACGAGCCCCTTAATGCACTGTAGTAGCTCTACTGTTCTTTGCTGTTGTACTGCCTTCCTCGTGCCCACACACTCTCCACTTATGTGTGCTACACGTAATGCTCCATTTTACCTCTCATTCCTCCCTTTCCAGCCATTCCCCTCTTTCACTTTCCCCTTGGTAACCATTAGTCCACTCTTCAGTTCATTGAACCTGCCACTGTCTTGTTCCTTGACTATTTCTCTTTTTTTCTAACTCTCCACAGTAGAGTGACATCAATTGCCACTTGACTTTCTCTTCGTGGCTTATTTCACTGAGAACAATACCCACAAGTTCCATCCATGTTTTTGTAATTGCTAAGATTTGTTTTCTTCATATGGCTGAATAATATTCTACGTCCCATTTACTGATGAACATTTAGCTTGGCTATTGTCAATACTTCTGTGAGAAACATATGGGTGCAATTTTCGTTTTTAACATGGGCTGCTGCATTCTGTTTATATATTTATAGATTTGTTTTTTTATATTTATTCATATATTCCTTTATTAATTCTGTAATAATTAATCTAAAATTACATGAGAATCATTAATTTTACAAGACCCACACTATAACCAAGATCAACCAGTTATGTCCCTGAAGTCACTGTCCATGAGCATTGTAAGATACTGTAGATTCCATCTCCCCCAATCCACATTAATAATGCTAATCATTATGCCTACCTTCTCCTTGCTTTCATATGTAACAACGCCACTCTCTTCCCCTTGGTAACTGTTACTCCAAACTTGTGTTCTGTGAATCTGCTGATATTTTGCTCCTTCAGTTTTATCTTGGCTCTTCGTCTCCACGCATGTGTTAAATCATTTGATACATTTCTTCTCTTCCTCACTTATTTCACTGAGCATAATATGTTCTAGCGCCATCCATGATGTAGCAAATGCTAGGATTTGTTTTCTTCTGATGGCTGAGTAACGATCCTTTCTGTATATGTACCACATCTTCTATACCCATTAATCTATTGATGTCCAATTAGCTCGGTTTCTTTGAATAGTAGTCTGATTATCATAGGGTTATATATGTCTTTATTAGCTGGGCACATTCATTGGTTTTATTGGATTCTTTAATTAATTTATTCTTTATTTACTTATTATTAAACTGTAAGTAAAAGTATAACGTGAGATTTTCTAGACTCCACCTGTCTCGAAATTCTTCCCAATGCCCCACTGCAGTCACTTCCATCAACAGAGCAATGTACTCTAGATTCACTGCCTGTCTTCACTGTTTGGTTAAGCCCTCACCACGCACCCACAAAAACATTACATGTGCTAATTATAATGCATCCTTTCCCTTCCCACTGTTATCCCTCCATTCTCCCATGTCCACCCTAGTCGTTTTTTCTTTGGTAACTGGTAGTTCATTCTTGATCTCTGTGTGTCTGCCACTATTTTGCTCCTTCAGTTCTTTCCGGCTTCTCTATCTGCACAGATTGGTCATATCGTTTGATACTTGTCCTCCTATCTTATTTCATTGAACATAAAACCCCGCTCTTTCATCTATGTTGTCACAAATGGGAGGATTTGTTTTCTTCTTATGGGTGAAAGGCAATTAATTGTTTATAAATACCACTTCTTCTGTATCCATTCAACTTCTGATGGAGACGGACCCGCTACTGTGAATAGTGCTGCGATAAACAAGGGGGTGCACATACCTTTTTTAAATTGGGCTACTGCATTATATCTACTTATCTATACTACTTACATTTCCTCTATGTATCTATCACCTATCATCTGACAATCTACCTTCTTGCTATCTCTCATCTATCATAGTCATCATTTATCCCTATCATCTATCATCTTTCTGCAACTATGATCTTCAATACGTTCTATGTGTATCTATCTTTTATTTCTCATGAATACACAACTACATGAGTAATATTGTTTACTACAACTTCCATCAACAATATATCCCCAGATATCCCATTGCGTTCACTATCCTCCAGTGCAGTAAAATAATGTAGAATCACTAGTCTTCTCTGTGACGTGCAGTCCTCCACGTTCCCCATCCCAACACTATCTACACTTATTCTAATTCACCATTTCTAACCGCCAGTCCTTCTTGTCCCTCCACTTTAACACAATCGGCCCAGTCTCTTTCCTTTCGTAAACATTAGTCCATTCTTCTCTTCAGCGTGGCTTCTACAGTTTTGATTTCTTCATTTTATTTCTTTTTTTAATACTCTGCTTGTTAGTGAAATCATTTGACAATTTTCTCACTCTCCACCGCTTATTTCACTGAGCGTAATCCTCTGTATCTCCATCCATGTTGTTGTAAATGGCAGGGTTTGTTTTAGTCATATATCTGAATAATATCCCACTCTTCATTTGCTGATGGATACTTAGCATCACTATTGTTATCATTGTGGTAAATAATATAGGTGTGCACACGTCTCCTTTAAACTGGCTGCTGCTTTCTCTGTTACTCTGCATTTATTTTATGCATTCGTTCATTTAATTATATCTCATTATTCTACAAGTACATGAATAAAATTATGCGTGCTAGGACCGGCCCATCACAAAGAACTCCAGGATTCTCATTTGCAGTCACACTCGGTAAGCATAGTAAGATACTGTAGAATCACTACATGTCTTCCGTGTTTTGTACAGGCATCCCCACAATGAACATCTGCAGTATTCATGGAAATCATATAGCACGCTTTCTTTACCCCTACTTCCACCATCCATTCTCTCCTGTCCATCTCGGATCCTTTCCCTTTGGAATCTCTTAGTCCAATTTTCATTTCTGTGAATCGGATGATGTTTCGCTCCTTCAGTTTTTCTTTTTCCAACATCTCCACAGATGGCTCAAGTCACTTGACCCTTGCCTTTCTCCACCTCTTATGTCATGAGTATATTGCCCTCCTGCACCTTCCGAGTATTTACAAATATTAGGATTTATTGTCATCTTATGGCTGAGTAATATTCAACTGTGAATATGTACCACAAATTCTTTACTCATTAATCTACTGATGGAAAGTTACCTGGGCTACTGTGCTTACTGCTGATAAACCCGCGGATGTATGTGCCTTTTTTAACTTGTCTGCTTCAATGGATTTATTGATATGTGTTTATTATTGAGTTGTTTGTTCACCGTTAATCTGCAATTGTATGTGTAACGTATTTCCTAGACCCCCAGTTCCTCGTTTCACCCAAAACGCCCGTGCAGTCACTTCCATCACCATAACAATGTACTGTAGTATTGCTAGTTGTCTTCTCTGTTGGACAGCACTCCACGTGCATCCATTCCCACATTATATATGCTAACTGAAATGCTCCATTTCTTCCACACATCCTTTCCCCTCCATTTCCAACCATCCTTCTCTGTCTCTTTCCCTTTGGTAACTGTGAATCTATTCTTATGTTCTGTGACACCGCTGTTTTTCTCCTTCAGCTTTTTCTTTTTTCTAATATTCCAAAGATGAGTGACATCATTTTACTTATATATGTAGGCCAGAAGATGTTATGTTTCTAAGATGTTGCAGCTCCACACGGCTGAGCTCTGCCCAACATATGCTAGTGGAGTTTGCAGGAACAGCCTTGTTGCCTGGAGATTCCATGATGTCACAGTGCGCCTCTTTCATAGAGACAGGATATGTAAGCTCAGATTAGCTGGTTCTCACTTCAGAGCATGCTACCCTGCACGGAGTTGGACTTTGGTAAGATGGGCGCTGACCACCTTGACAGGTTCAGCGGAAAAGGAAAAGAGATCCAAGATACTGCTTGTTTCTTTTGATTTTGGCACCAATACCACACAGTTACGTTAGCGCAATTATGGTAATTAGACAAACCCCGTTTTCAAATCCACACGTTATACAGCATAAGTGTCACTGTCCACGAGCCCCTTAATGCACTGTAGTAGCTCTACTGTTCTTTGCTGTTGTACTGCCTTCCTCGTGCCCACACACTCTCCACTTATGTGTGCTACACGTAATGCTCCAGTTTACCTCTCATTCCTCCCTTTCCAGCCATTCCCCTCTTTCACTTTCCCCTTGGTAACCATTAGTCCACTCTTCAGTTCATTGAACCTGCCACTGTCTTGTTCCTTGACTATTTCTCTTTTTTTCTAACTCTCCACAGTAGAGTGACATCAATTGCCACTTGACTTTCTCTTCGTGGCTTATTTCACTGAGAACAATACCCACAAGTTCCATCCATGTTTTTGTAATTGCTAAGATTTGTTTTCTTCATATGGCTGAATAATATTCTACGTCCCATTTACTGATGAACATTTAGCTTGGCTATTGTCAATACTTCTGTGAGAAACATATGGGTGCAATTTTCGTTTTTAACATGGGCTGCTGCATTCTGTTTATATATTTATAGATTTGTTTTTTTATATTTATTCATATATTCCTTTATTAATTCTGTAATAATTAATCTAAAATTACATGAGAATCATTAATTTTACAAGACCCACACTATAACCAAGATCAACCAGTTATGTCCCTGAAGTCACTGTCCATGAGCATTGTAAGATACTGTAGATTCCATCTCCCCCAATCCACATTAATAATGCTAATCATTATGCCTACCTTCTCCTTGCTTTCATATGTAACAACGCCACTCTCTTCCCCTTGGTAACTGTTACTCCAAACTTGTGTTCTGTGAATCTGCTGATATTTTGCTCCTTCAGTTTTATCTTGGCTCTTCGTCTCCACGCATGTGTTAAATCATTTGATACATTTCTTCTCTTCCTCACTTATTTCACTGAGCATAATATGTTCTAGCGCCATCCATGATGTAGCAAATGCTAGGATTTGTTTTCTTCTGATGGCTGAGTAACGATCCTTTCTGTATATGTACCACATCTTCTATACCCATTAATCAATTGATGTCCAATTAGCTCGGTTTCTTTGAATAGTAGTCTGATTATCATAGGGTTATATATGTCTTTATTAGCTGGGCACATTCATTGGTTTTATTGGATTTTTTAATTAATTTATTCTTTATTTACTTATTATTAAACTGTAAGTAAAAGTATAACGTGAGATTTTCTAGACTCCACCTGTCTCGAAATTCTTCCCAATGCCCAACTGCAGTCACTTCCATCAACAGAGCAATGTACTCTAGATTCACTGCCTGTCTTCACTGTTTGGTTAAGCCCTCACCACGCACCCACAAAAACATTACATGTGCTAATTATAATGCATCCTTTCCCTTCACACTGTTATCCCTCCATTCTCCCATGTCCACCCTAGTCGTTTTTTCTTTGGTAACTGGTAGTTCATTCTTGATCTCTGTGTGTCTGCCACTATTTTGCTCCTTCAGTTCTTTCCGGCTTCTCTATCTGCACAGATTGGTCATATCGTTTGATACTTGTCCTCCTATCTTATTTCATTGAACATAAAACCCCGCTCTTTCATCTATGTTGTCACAAATGGGAGGATTTGTTTTCTTCTTATGGGTGAAAGGCAATTAATTGTTTATAAATACCACTTCTTCTGTATCCATTCAACTTCTGATGGAGACGGACCCGCTACTGTGAATAGTGCTGCGATAAACAAGGGGGTGCACATACCTTTTTTAAATTGGGCTACTGCATTATATCTACTTATCTATACTACTTACATTTCCTCTATGTATCTATCACCTATCATCTGACAATCTACCTTCTTGCTATCTCTCATCTATCATAGTCATCATTTATCCCTATCATCTATCATCTTTCTGCAACTATGATCTTCAATACGTTCTATGTGTATCTATCTTTTATTTCTCATGAATACACAACTACATGAGTAATATTGTTTACTACAACTTCCATCAACAATATATCCCCAGATATCCCATTGCGTTCACTATCCTCCAGTGCAGTAAAATAATGTAGAATCACTAGTCTTCTCTGTGACGTGCAGTCCTCCACGTTCCCCAGCCCAACACTATCTACACTTATTCTAATTCACCATTTCTAACCCCCAGTCCTTCTTGTCCCTCCACTTTAACACAATCGGCCCAGTCTCTTTCCTTTCGTAAACATTAGTCCATTCTTCTCTTCAGCGTGGCTTCTACAGTTTTGATTTCTTCATTTTATTTCTTTTTTTAATACTCTGCTTGTTAGTGAAATCGTTTGACAATTTTCTCACTCTCCACCGCTTATTTCACTGAGCGTAATCCTCTGTATCTCCATCCATGTTGTTGTAAATGGCAGGGTTTGTTTTAGTCATATATCTGAATAATATCCCACTCTTCATTTGCTGATGGATACTTAGCATCACTATTGTTTTCATTGTGGTAAATAATATAGGTGTGCACACGTCTCCTTTAAACTGGCTGCTGCTTTCTCTGTTACTCTGCATTTATTTTATGCATTCGTTCATTTAATTATATCTCATTATTCTACAAGTACATGAATAAAATTATGCGTGCTAGGACCGGCCCATCACAAAGAACTCCAGGATTCTCATTTGCAGTCACACTCGGTAAGCATAGTAAGATACTGTAGAATCACTACATGTCTTCCGTGTTTTGTACAGGCATCCCCACAATGCCCATCTGCAGTATTCATGGAAATCATATAGCACGCTTTCTTTACCCCTACTTCCACCATCCATTCTCTCCTGTCCATCTCGGATCCTTTCCCTTTGGAATCTCTTAGTCCAATTTTCATTTCTGTGAATCGGATGATGTTTTGCTCCTTCAGTTTTTCTTTTTCCAACATCTCCACAGATGGCTCAAGTCACTTGACCCTTGCCTTTCTCCACCTCTTATGTCGTGAGTATATTGCCCTCCTGCACCTTCCGAGTATTTACAAATATTAGGATTTATTGTCATCTTATGGCTGAGTAATATTCAACTGAGAATATGTACCACAAATTCTTTACTCATTAATCTACTGATGGAAAGTTACCTGGGCTACTGTGCTTACTGCTGATAAACCCGCGGATGTATGTGCCTTTTTTAACTTGTCTGCTTCAATGGATTTATTGATATGTGTTTATTATTGAGTTGTTTATTCACCGTTAATCTGCAATTGTATGTGTAACGTATTTCCTAGACACCCAGTTCCTCGTTTCACCCAAAACGCCCGTGCAGTCACTTCCATCACCATAACAATGTACTGTAGTATTGCTAGTTGTCTTCTCTGTTGGACAGCACTCCACGTGCATCCATTCCCACATTATATATGCTAACTGAAATGCTCCATTTCTTCCACACATCCTTTCCCCTCCATTTCCAACCATCCTTCTCTGTCTCATTCCCTTTGGTAACTGTGAGTCTATTCTTATGTTCTGTGACACCGCTGTTTTTCTCCTTCAGCTTTTTCTTTTTTCTAATATTCCAAAGATGAGTGACATCATTTTACTTATATATGTAGGCCAGAATAGGTTATGATTCTAAGATGTTGCAGCTCCACACGGCTGAGCTCTGCCCAACATATGCTAGTGGAATTTGCAGGAACAGCCTTGTTGCCTGGAGATTCCATGATGTCACAGTGCGCCTCTTTCATAGAGACAGGATATGTAAGCTCAGATTAGCTGGTTCTCACTTCAGAGCATGCTACCCTGCACGGAGTTGGACTTTGGTAAGATGGGCGCTGACCACCTTGACAGGTTCAGCGGAAAAGGAAAAGAGATCCAAGATACTGCTTGTTTCTTTTGATTTTGGCACCAATACCACACAGTTACGTTAGCGCAATTATGGTAATTAGACAAACCCCGTTTTCAAATCCACACGTTATACAGCATAAGTGTCACTGTCCACGAGCCCCTTAATGCACTGTAGTAGCTCTACTGTTCTTTGCTGTTGTACTGCCTTCCTCGTGCCCACACACTCTCCACTTATGTGTGCTACACGTAATGCTCCATTTTACCTCTCATTCCTCCCTTTCCAGCCATTCCCCTCTTTCACTTTCCCCTTGGTAACCATTAGTCCACTCTTCAGTTCATTGAACCTGCCACTGTCTTGTTCCTTGACTATTTCTCTTTTTTTCTAACTCTCCACAGTAGAGTGACATCAATTGCCACTTGACTTTCTCTTCGTGGCTTATTTCACTGAGAACAATACCCACAAGTTCCATCCATGTTTTTGTAATTGCTAAGATTTGTTTTCTTCATATGGCTGAATAATATTCTACGTCCCATTTACTGATGAACATTTAGCTTGGCTATTGTCAATACTTCTGTGAGAAACATATGGGTGCAATTTTCGTTTTTAACATGGGCTGCTGCATTCTGTTTATATATTTATAGATTTGTTTTTTTATATTTATTCATATATTCCTTTATTAATTCTGTAATAATTAATCTAAAATTACATGAGAATCATTAATTTTACAAGACCCACACTATAACCAAGATCAACCAGTTATGTCCCTGAAGTCACTGTCCATGAGCATTGTAAGATACTGTAGATTCCATCTCCCCCAATCCACATTAATAATGCTAATCATTATGCCTACCTTCTCCTTGCTTTCATATGTAACAACGCCACTCTCTTCCCCTTGGTAACTGTTACTCCAAACTTGTGTTCTGTGAATCTGCTGATATTTTGCTCCTTCAGTTTTATCTTGGCTCTTCGTCTCCACGCATGTGTTAAATCATTTGATACATTTCTTCTCTTCCTCACTTATTTCACTGAGCATAATATGTTCTAGCGCCATCCATGATGTAGCAAATGCTAGGATTTGTTTTCTTCTGATGGCTGAGTAACGATCCTTTCTGTATATGTACCACATCTTCTATACCCATTAATCTATTGATGTCCAATTAGCTCGGTTTCTTTGAATAGTAGTCTGATTATCATAGGGTTATATATGTCTTTATTAGCTGGGCACATTCATTGGTTTTATTGGATTCTTTAATTAATTTATTCTTTATTTACTTATTATTAAACTGTAAGTAAAAGTATAACGTGAGATTTTCTAGACTCCACCTGTCTCGAAATTCTTCCCAATGCCCCACTGCAGTCACTTCCATCAACAGAGCAATGTACTCTAGATTCACTGCCTGTCTTCACTGTTTGGTTAAGCCCTCACCACGCACCCACAAAAACATTACATGTGCTAATTATAATGCATCCTTTCCCTTCGCACTGTTATCCCTCCATTCTCCCATGTCCACCCTAGTCGTTTTTTCTTTGGTAACTGGTAGTTCATTCTTGATCTCTGTGTGTCTGCCACTATTTTGCTCCTTCAGTTCTTTCCGGCTTCTCTATCTGCACAGATTGGTCATATCGTTTGATACTTGTCCTCCTATCTTATTTCATTGAACATAAAACCCCGCTCTTTCATCTATGTTGTCACAAATGGGAGGATTTGTTTTCTTCTTATGGGTGAAAGGCAATTAATTGTTTATAAATACCACTTCTTCTGTATCCATTCAACTTCTGATGGAGACGGACCCGCTACTGTGAATAGTGCTGCGATAAACAAGGGGGTGCACATACCTTTTTTAAATTGGGCTACTGCATTATATCTACTTATCTATACTACTTACATTTCCTCTATGTATCTATCACCTATCATCTGACAATCTACCTTCTTGCTATCTCTCATCTATCATAGTCATCATTTATCCCTATCATCAATCATCTTTCTGCAACTATGATCTTCAATACGTTCTATGTGTATCTATCTTTTATTTCTCATGAATACACAACTACATGAGTAATATTGTTTACTACAACTTCCATCAACAATATATCCCCAGATATCCCATTGCGTTCACTATCCTCCAGTGCAGTAAAATAATGTAGAATCACTAGTCTTCTCTGTGACGTGCAGTCCTCCACGTTCCCCATCCCAACACTATCTACACTTATTCTAATTCACCATTTCTAACCCCCAGTCCTTCTTGTCCCTCCACTTTAACACAATCGGCCCAGTCTCTTTCCTTTCGTAAACATTAGTCCATTCTTCTCTTCAGCGTGGCTTCTACAGTTTTGATTTCTTCATTTTATTTCTTTTTTTAATACTCTGCTTGTTAGTGAAATCATTTGACAATTTTCTCACTCTCCACCGCTTATTTCACTGAGCGTAATCCTCTGTATCTCCATCCATGTTGTTGTAAATGGCAGGGTTTGTTTTAGTCATATATCTGAATAATATCCCACTCTTCATTTGCTGATGGATACTTAGCATCACTATTGTTATCATTGTGGTAAATAATATAGGTGTGCACACGTCTCCTTTAAACTGGCTGCTGCTTTCTCTGTTACTCTGCATTTATTTTATGCATTCGTTCATTTAATTATATCTCATTATTCTACAAGTACATGAATAAAATTATGCGTGCTAGGACCGGCCCATCACAAAGAACTCCAGGATTCTCATTTGCAGTCACACTCGGTAAGCATAGTAAGATACTGTAGAATCACTACATGTCTTCCGTGTTTTGTACAGGCATCCCCACAATGAACATCTGCAGTATTCATGGAAATCATATAGCACGCTTTCTTTACCCCTACTTCCACCATCCATTCTCTCCTGTCCATCTCGGATCCTTTCCCTTTGGAATCTCTTAGTCCAATTTTCAT
The DNA here is from genome assembly GCF_030020395.1 of Manis pentadactyla. Lineage (NCBI taxonomy): Eukaryota > Metazoa > Chordata > Mammalia > Pholidota > Manidae > Manis > Manis pentadactyla. Next base: position 12,121,546 of record NC_080039.1, on the reverse strand, counting down.
TTCTGTGAATCGGATGATGTTTCGCTCCTTCAGTTTTTCTTTTTCCAACATCTCCACAGATGGCTCAAGTCACTTGACCCTTGCCTTTCTCCACCTCTTATGTCATGAGTATATTGCCCTCCTGCACCTTCCGAGTATTTACAAATATTAGGATTTATTGTCATCTTATGGCTGAGTAATATTCAACTGTGAATATGTACCACAAATTCTTTACTCATTAATCTACTGATGGAAAGTTACCTGGGCTACTGTGCTTACTGCTGATAAACCCGCGGATGTATGTGCCTTTTTTAACATGTCTGCTTCAATGGATTTATTGATATGTGTTTATTATTGAGTTGTTTGTTCACCGTTAATCTGCAATTGTATGTGTAACGTATTTCCTAGACCCCCAGTTCCTCGTTTCACCCAAAACGCCCGTGCAGTCACTTCCATCACCATAACAATGTACTGTAGTATTGCTAGTTGTCTTCTCTGTTGGACAGCACTCCACGTGCATCCATTCCCACATTATATATGCTAACTGAAATGCTCCATTTCTTCCACACATCCTTTCCCCTCCATTTCCAACCATCCTTCTCTGTCTCTTTCCCTTTGGTAACTGTGAATCTATTCTTATGTTCTGTGACACCGCTGTTTTTCTCCTTCAGCTTTTTCTTTTTTCTAATATTCCAAAGATGAGTGACATCATTTTACTTATATATGTAGGCCAGAAGATGTTATGTTTCTAAGATGTTGCAGCTCCACACGGCTGAGCTCTGCCCAACATATGCTAGTGGAGTTTGCAGGAACAGCCTTGTTGCCTGGAGATTCCATGATGTCACAGTGCGCCTCTTTCATAGAGACAGGATATGTAAGCTCAGATTAGCTGGTTCTCACTTCAGAGCATGCTACCCTGCACGGAGTTGGACTTTGGTAAGATGGGCGCTGACCACCTTGACAGGTTCAGCGGAAAAGGAAAAGAGATCCAAGATACTGCTTGTTTCTTTTGATTTTGGCACCAATACCACACAGTTACGTTAGCGCAATTATGGTAATTAGACAAACCCCGTTTTCAAATCCACACGTTATACAGCATAAGTGTCACTGTCCACGAGCCCCTTAATGCACTGTAGTAGCTCTACTGTTCTTTGCTGTTGTACTGCCTTCCTCGTGCCCACACACTCTCCACTTATGTGTGCTACACGTAATGCTCCATTTTACCTCTCATTCCTCCCTTTCCAGCCATTCCCCTCTTTCACTTTCCCCTTGGTAACCATTAGTCCACTCTTCAGTTCATTGAACCTGCCACTGTCTTGTTCCTTGACTATTTCTCTTTTTTTCTAACTCTCCACAGTAGAGTGACATCAATTGCCACTTGACTTTCTCTTCGTGGCTTATTTCACTGAGAACAATACCCACAAGTTCCATCCATGTTTTTGTAATTGCTAAGATTTGTTTTCTTCATATGGCTGAATAATATTCTACGTCCCATTTACTGATGAACATTTAGCTTGGCTATTGTCAATACTTCTGTGAGAAACATATGGGTGCAATTTTCGTTTTTAACATGGGCTGCTGCATTCTGTTTATATATTTATAGATTTGTTTTTTTATATTTATTCATATATTCCTTTATTAATTCTGTAATAATTAATCTAAAATTACATGAGAATCATTAATTTTACAAGACCCACACTATAACCAAGATCAACCAGTTATGTCCCTGAAGTCACTGTCCATGAGCATTGTAAGATACTGTAGATTCCATCTCCCCCAATCCACATTAATAATGCTAATCATTATGCCTACCTTCTCCTTGCTTTCATATGTAACAACGCCACTCTCTTCCCCTTGGTAACTGTTACTCCAAACTTGTGTTCTGTGAATCTGCTGATATTTTGCTCCTTCAGTTTTATCTTGGCTCTTCGTCTCCACGCATGTGTTAAATCATTTGATACATTTCTTCTCTTCCTCACTTATTTCACTGAGCATAATATGTTCTAGCGCCATCCATGATGTAGCAAATGCTAGGATTTGTTTTCTTCTGATGGCTGAGTAACGATCCTTTCTGTATATGTACCACATCTTCTATACCCATTAATCTATTGATGGTCAATTAGCTCGGTTTCTTTGAATAGTAGTCTGATTATCATAGGGTTATATATGTCTTTATTAGCTGGGCACATTCATTGGTTTTATTGGATTCTTTAATTAATTTATTCTTTATTTACTTATTATTAAACTGTAAGTAAAAGTATAACGTGAGATTTTCTAGACTCCACCTGTCTCGAAATTCTTCCCAATGCCCCACTGCAGTCACTTCCATCAACAGAGCAATGTACTCTAGATTCACTGCCTGTCTTCACTGTTTGGTTAAGCCCTCACCACGCACCCACAAAAACATTACATGTGCTAATTATAATGCATCCTTTCCCTTCCCACTGTTATCCCACCATTCTCCCATGTCCACCCTAGTCGTTTTTTCTTTGGTAACTGGTAGTTCATTCTTGATCTCTGTGTGTCTGCCACTATTTTGCTCCTTCAGTTCTTTCCGGCTTCTCTATCTGCACAGATTGGTCATATCGTTTGATACTTGTCCTCCTATCTTATTTCATTGAACATAAAACCCCGCTCTTTCATCTATGTTGTCACAAATGGGAGGATTTGTTTTCTTCTTATGGGTGAAAGGCAATTAATTGTTTATAAATACCACTTCTTCTGTATCCATTCAACTTCTGATGGAGACGGACCCGCTACTGTGAATAGTGCTGCGATAAACAAGGGGGTGCACATACCTTTTTAAAATTGGGCTACTGCATTATATCTACTTATCTATACTACTTACATTTCCTCTATGTATCTATCACCTATCATCTGACAATCTACCTTCTTGCTATCTCTCATCTATCATAGTCATCATTTATCCCTATCATCTATCATCTTTCTGCAACTATGATCTTCAATACGTTCTATGTGTATCTATCTTTTATTTCTCATGAATACACAACTACATGAGTAATATTGTTTACTACAACTTCCATCAACAATATATCCCCAGATATCCCATTGCGTTCACTATCCTCCAGTGCAGTAAAATAATGTAGAATCACTAGTCTTCTCTGTGACGTGCAGTCCTCCACGTTCCCCAGCCCAACACTATCTACACTTATTCTAATTCACCATTTCTAAACCCCAGTCCTTCTTGTCCCTCCACTTTAACACAATCGGCACAGTCTCTTTCCTTTCGTAAACATTAGTCCATTCTTCTCTTCAGCGTGGCTTCTACAGTTTTGATTTCTTCATTTTATTTCTTTTTTTAATACTCTGCTTGTTAGTGAAATCGTTTGACAATTTTCTCACTCTCCACCGCTTATTTCACTGAGCGTAATCCTCTGTATCTCAATCCATGTTGTTGTAAATGGCAGGGTTTGTTTTAGTCATATATCTGAATAATATCCCACTCTTCATTTGCTGATGGATACTTAGCATCACTATTGTTTTCATTGTGGTAAATAATATAGGTGTGCACACGTCTCCTTTAAACTGGCTGCTGCTTTCTCTGATACTCTGCATTTATTTTATGCATTCGTTCATTTAATTATATCTCATTATTCTACAAGTACATGAATAAAATTATGCGTGCTAGGACCAGCCCATCACAAAGAACTCCAGGATTCTCATTTGCAGTCACACTCCGTAAGCATAGTAAGATTCTGTAGAATCACTACATGTCTTCCGTGTTTTGTACAGGCATCCCCACAATGCCCATCTGCAGTATTCATGGAAATCATATAGCACGCTTTCTTTACCCCTACTTCCACCATCCATTCTCTCCTGTCCATCTCGGATCCTTTCCCTTTGGAATCTCTTAGTCCAATTTTCATTTCTGTGAATCGGATGATGTTTTGCTCCTTCAGTTTTTCTTTTTCCAACATCTCCACAGATGGCTCAAGTCACTTGACCCTTGCCTTTCTCCACCTCTTATGTCGTGAGTATATTGCCCTCCTGCACCTTCCGAGTATTTACAAATATTAGGATTTAATGTCATCTTATGGCTGAGTAATATTCAACTGAGAATATGTACCACAAATTCTTTACTCATTAATCTACTGATGGAAAGTTACCTGGGCTACTGTGCTTACTGCTGATAAACCCGCGGATGTATGTGCCTTTTTTAACTTGTCTGCTTCAATGGATTTATTGATATGTGTTTATTATTGAGTTGTTTGTTCACCGTTAATCTGCAATTGTATGTGTAACGTATTTCCTAGACCCCCAGTTCCTCGTTTCACCCAAAACGCCCGTGCAGTCACTTCCATCACCATAACAATGTACTGTAGTATTGCTAGTTGTCTTCTCTGTTGGACAGCACTCCACGTGCATCCATTCCCACATTATATATGCTAACTGAAATGCTCCATTTCTTCCACACATCCTTTCCCCTCCATTTCCAACCATCCTTCTCTGTCTCTTTCCCTTTGGTAACTGTGAATCTATTCTTATGTTCTGTGACACCGCTGTTTTTCTCCTTCAGCTTTTTCTTTTTTCTAATATTCCAAAGATGAGTGACATCATTTTACTTATATATGTAGGCCAGAATAGGTTATGTTTCTAAGATGTTGCAGCTCCACACGGCTGAGCTCTGCCCAACATATGCTAGTGGAGTTTGCAGGAACAGCCTTGTTGCCTGGAGATTCCATGATGTCACAGTGCGCCTCTTTCATAGAGACAGGATATGTAAGCTCAGATTAGCTGGTTCTCACTTCAGAGCATGCTACCCTGCACGGAGTTGGACTTTGGTAAGATGGGCGCTGACCACCTTGACAGGTTCAGCGGAAAAGGAAAAGAGATCCAAGATACTGCTTGTTTCTTTTGATTTTGGCACCAATACCACACAGTTACGTTAGCGCAATTATGGTAATTAGACAAACCCCGTTTTCAAATCCACACGTTATACAGCATAAGTGTCACTGTCCACGAGCCCCTTAATGCACTGTAGTAGCTCTACTGTTCTTTGCTGTTGTACTGCCTTCCTCGTGCCCACACACTCTCCACTTATGTGTGCTACACGTAATGCTCCATTTTACCTCTCATTCCTCCCTTTCCAGCCATTCCCCTCTTTCACTTTCCCCTTGGTAACCATTAGTCCACTCTTCAGTTCATTGAACCTGCCACTGTCTTGTTCCTTGACTATTTCTCTTTTTTTCTAACTCTCCACAGTAGAGTGACATCAATTGCCACTTGACTTTCTCTTCGTGGCTTATTTCACTGAGAACAATACCCACAAGTTCCATCCATGTTTTTGTAATTGCTAAGATTTGTTTTCTTCATATGGCTGAATAATATTCTACGTCCCATTTACTGATGAACATTTAGCTTGGCTATTGTCAATACTTCTGTGAGAAACATATGGGTGCAATTTTCGTTTTTCACATGGGCTGCTGCATTCTGTTTATATATTTATAGATTTGTTTTTTTATATTTATTCATATATTCCTTTATTAATTCTGTAATAATTAATCTAAAATTACATGAGAATCATTAATTTTACAAGACCCACACTATAACCAAGATCAACCAGTTATGTCCCTGAAGTCACTGTCCATGAGCATTGTAAGATACTGTAGATTCCATCTCCCCCAATCCACATTAATAATGCTAATCATTATGCCTACCTTCTCCTTGCTTTCATATGTAACAACGCCACTCTCTTCCCCTTGGTAACTGTTACTCCAAACTTGTGTTCTGTGAATCTGCTGATATTTTGCTCCTTCAGTTTTATCTTGGCTCTTCGTCTCCACGCATGTGTTAAATCATTTGATACATTTCTTCTCTTCCTCACTTATTTCACTGAGCATAATATGTTCTAGCGCCATCCATGATGTAGCAAATGCTAGGATTTGTTTTCTTCTGATGGCTGAGTAACGATCCTTTCTGTATATGTACCACATCTTCTATACCCATTAATCTATTGATGGTCAATTAGCTCGGTTTCTTTGAATAGTAGTCTGATTATCATAGGGTTATATATGTCTTTATTAGCTGGGCACATTCATTGGTTTTATTGGATTCTTTAATTAATTTATTCTTTATTTACTTATTATTAAACTGTAAGTAAAAGTATAACGTGAGATTTTCTAGACTCCACCTGTCTCGAAATTCTTCCCAATGCCCCACTGCAGTCACTTCCATCAACAGAGCAATGTACTCTAGATTCACTGCCTGTCTTCACTGTTTGGTTAAGCCCTCACCACGCACCCACAAAAACATTACATGTGCTAATTATAATGCATCCTTTCCCTTCCCACTGTTATCCCACCATTCTCCCATGTCCACCCTAGTCGTTTTTTCTTTGGTAACTGGTAGTTCATTCTTGATCTCTGTGTGTCTGCCACTATTTTGCTCCTTCAGTTCTTTCCGGCTTCTCTATCTGCACAGATTGGTCATATCGTTTGATACTTGTCCTCCTATCTTATTTCATTGAACATAAAACCCCGCTCTTTCATCTATGTTGTCACAAATGGGAGGATTTGTTTTCTTCTTATGGGTGAAAGGCAATTAATTGTTTATAAATACCACTTCTTCTGTATCCATTCAACTTCTGATGGAGACGGACCCGCTACTGTGAATAGTGCTGCGATAAACAAGGGGGTGCACATACCTTTTTAAAATTGGGCTACTGCATTATATCTACTTATCTATACTACTTACATTTCCTCTATGTATCTATCACCTATCATCTGACAATCTACCTTCTTGCTATCTCTCATCTATCATAGTCATCATTTATCCCTATCATCTATCATCTTTCTGCAACTATGATCTTCAATACGTTCTATGTGTATCTATCTTTTATTTCTCATGAATACACAACTACATGAGTAATATTGTTTACTACAACTTCCATCAACAATATATCCCCAGATATCCCATTGCGTTCACTATCCTCCAGTGCAGTAAAATAATGTAGAATCACTAGTCTTCTCTGTGACGTGCAGTCCTCCACGTTCCCCAGCCCAACACTATCTACACTTATTCTAATTCACCATTTCTAAACCCCAGTCCTTCTTGTCCCTCCACTTTAACACAATCGGCACAGTCTCTTTCCTTTCGTAAACATTAGTCCATTCTTCTCTTCAGCGTGGCTTCTACAGTTTTGATTTCTTCATTTTATTTCTTTTTTTAATACTCTGCTTGTTAGTGAAATCGTTTGACAATTTTCTCACTCTCCACCGCTTATTTCACTGAGCGTAATCCTCTGTATCTCAATCCATGTTGTTGTAAATGGCAGGGTTTGTTTTAGTCATATATCTGAATAATATCCCACTCTTCATTTGCTGATGGATACTTAGCATCACTATTGTTTTCATTGTGGTAAATAATATAGGTGTGCACACGTCTCCTTTAAACTGGCTGCTGCTTTCTCTGATACTCTGCATTTATTTTATGCATTCGTTCATTTAATTATATCTCATTATTCTACAAGTACATGAATAAAATTATGCGTGCTAGGACCGGCCCATCACAAAGAACTCCAGGATTCTCATTTGCAGTCACACTCCGTAAGCATAGTAAGATTCTGTAGAATCACTACATGTCTTCCGTGTTTTGTACAGGCATCCCCACAATGCCCATCTGCAGTATTCATGGAAATCATATAGCACGCTTTCTTTACCCCTACTTCCACCATCCATTCTCTCCTGTCCATCTCGGATCCTTTCCCTTTGGAATCTCTTAGTCCAATTTTCATTTCTGTGAATCGGATGATGTTTTGCTCCTTCAGTTTTTCTTTTTCCAACATCTCCACAGATGGCTCAAGTCACTTGACCCTTGCCTTTCTCCACCTCTTATGTCATGAGTATATTGCCCTCCTGCACCTTCCGAGTATTTACAAATATTAGGATTTATTGTCATCTTAAGGCTGAGTAATATTCAACTGTGAATATGTACCACAAATTCTTTACTCATTAATCTAGTGATGGAAAGTTACCTGGGCTACTGTGCTTACTGCTGATAAACCCGCGGATGTATGTGCCTTTTTTAACTTGTCTGCTTCAATGGATTTATTGATATGTGTTTATTATTGAGTTGTTTGTTCACCGTTAATCTGCAATTGTATGTGTAACGTATTTCCTAGACCCCCAGTTCCTCGTTTCACCCAAAACGCCCGTGCAGTCACTTCCATCACCATAACAATGTACTGTAGTATTGCTAGTTGTCTTCTCTGTTGGACAGCACTCCACGTGCATCCATTCCCACATTATATATGCTAACTGAAATGCTCCATTTCTTCCACACATCCTTTCCCCTCCATTTCCAACCATCCTTCTCTGTCTCTTTCCCTTTGGTAACTGTGAATCTATTCTTATGTTCTGTGACACCGCTGTTTTTCTCCTTCAGCTTTTTCTTTTTTCTAATATTCCAAAGATGAGTGACATCATTTTACTTATATATGTAGGCCAGAATAGGTTATGTTTCTAAGATGTTGCAGCTCCACACGGCTGAGCTCTGCCCAACATATGCTAGTGGAGTTTGCAGGAACAGCCTTGTTGCCTGGAGATTCCATGATGTCACAGTGCGCCTCTTTCATAGAGACAGGATATGTAAGCTCAGATTAGCTGGTTCTCACTTCAGAGCATGCTACCCTGCACGGAGTTGGACTTTGGTAAGATGGGCGCTGACCACCTTGACAGGTTCAGCGGAAAAGGAAAAGAGATCCAAGATACTGCTTGTTTCTTTTGATTTTGGCACCAATACCACACAGTTACGTTAGCGCAATTATGGTAATTAGACAAACCCCGTTTTCAAATCCACACGTTATACAGCATAAGTGTCACTGTCCACGAGCCCCTTAATGCACTGTAGTAGCTCTACTGTTCTTTGCTGTTGTACTGCCTTCCTCGTGCCCACACACTCTCCACTTATGTGTGCTACACGTAATGCTCCATTTTACCTCTCATTCCTCCCTTTCCAGCCATTCCCCTCTTTCACTTTCCCCTTGGTAACCATTAGTCCACTCTTCAGTTCATTGAACCTGCCACTGTCTTGTTCCTTGACTATTTCTCTTTTTTTCTAACTCTCCACAGTAGAGTGACATCAATTGCCACTTGACTTTCTCTTCGTGGCTTATTTCACTGAGAACAATACCCACAAGTTCCATCCATGTTTTTGTAATTGCTAAGATTTGTTTTCTTCATATGGCTGAATAATATTCTACGTCCCATTTACTGATGAACATTTAGCTTGGCTATTGTCAATACTTCTGTGAGAAACATATGGGTTCAATATTCGTTTTTCACATGGGCTGCTGCATTCTGTTTATATATTTATAGATTTGTTTTTTTATATTTATTCATATATTCCTTTATTAATTCTGTAATAATTAATCTAAAATTACATGAGAATCATTAATTTTACAAGACCCACACTATAACCAAGATCAACCAGTTATGTCCCTGAAGTCACTGTCCATGAGCATTGTAAGATACTGTAGATTCCATCTCCCCCAATCCACATTAATAATGCTAATCATTATGCCTACCTTCTCCTTGCTTTCATATGTAACAACGCCACTCTCTTCCCCTTGGTAACTGTTACTCCAAACTTGTGTTCTGTGAATCTGCTGATATTTTGCTCCTTCAGTTTTATCTTGGCTCTTCGTCTCCACGCATGTGTTAAATCATTTGATACATTTCTTCTCTTCCTCACTTATTTCACTGAGCATAATATGTTCTAGCGCCATCCATGATGTAGCAAATGCTAGGATTTGTTTTCTTCTGATGGCTGAGTAACGATCCTTTCTGTATATCTACCACATCTTCTATACCCATTAATCAATTGATGTCCAATTAGCTCGGTTTCTTTGAATAGTAGTCTGATTATCATAGGGTTATATATGTCTTTATTAGCTGGGCACATTCATTGGTTTTATTGGATTCTTTAATTAATTTATTCTTTATTTACTTATTATTAAACTGTAAGTAAAAGTATAACGTGAGATTTTCTAGACTCCACCTGTCTCGAAATTCTTCCCAATGCCCCACTGCAGTCACTTCCATCAACAGAGCAATGTACTCTAGATTCACTGCCTGTCTTCACTGTTTGGTTAAGCCCTCACCACGCACCCACAAAAACATTACATGTGCTAATTATAATGCATCCTTTCCCTTCCCACTGTTATCCCTCCATTCTCCCATGTCCACCCTAGTCGTTTTTTCTTTGGTAACTGGTAGTTCATTCTTGATCTCTGTGTGTCTGCCACTATTTTGCTCCTTCAGTTCTTTCCGGCTTCTCTATCTGCACAGATTGGTCATATCGTTTGATACTTGTCCTCCTATCTTATTTCATTGAACATAAAACCCCGCTCTTTCATCTATGTTGTCACAAATGGGAGGATTTGTTTTCTTCTTATGGGTGAAAGGCAATTAATTGTTTATAAATACCACTTCTTCTGTATCCATTCAACTTCTGATGGAGACGGACCCGCTACTGTGAATAGTGCTGCGATAAACAAGGGGGTGCACATACCTTTTTTAAATTGGGCTACTGCATTATATCTACTTATCTATACTACTTACATTTCCTCTATGTATCTATCACCTATCATCTGACAATCTACCTTCCTGCTATCTCTCATCTATCATAGTCATCATTTATCCCTATCATCTATCATCTTTCTGCAACTATGATCTTCAATACGTTCTATGTGTATCTATATTTTATTTCTCATGAATACACAACTACATGAGTAATATTGTTTACTACAACTTCCATCAACAATATATCCCCAGATATCCCATTGCGTTCACTATCCTCCAGTGCAGTAAAATAATGTAGAATCACTAGTCTTCTCTGTGACGTGCAGTCCTCCACGTTCCCCAGCCCAACACTATCTACACTTATTCTAATTCACCATTTCTAACCCCCAGTCCTTCTTGTCCCTCCACTTTAACACAATCGGCACAGTCTCTTTCCTTTCGTAAACATTAGTCCATTCTTCTCTTCAGCGTGGCTTCTACAGTTTTGATTTCTTCATTTTATTTCTTTTTTTAATACTCTGCTTGTTAGTGAAATCGTTTGACAATTTTCTCACTCTCCACCGCTTATTTCACTGAGCGTAATCCTCTGTATCTCAATCCATGTTGTTGTAAATGGCAGGGTTTGTTTTAGTCATATATCTGAATAATATCCCACTCTTCATTTGCTGATGGATACTTAGCATCACTATTGTTTTCATTGTGGTAAATAATATAGGTGTGCACACGTCTCCTTTAAACTGGCTGCTGCTTTCTCTGTTACTCTTCATTTATTTTATGCATTCGTTCATTTAATTATATCTCATTATTCTACAAGTACATGAATAAAATTATGCGTGCTAGGACCGGCCCATCACAAAGAACTCCAGGATTCTCATTTGCAGTCACACTCGGTAAGCATAGTAAGATACTGTAGAATCACTACATGTCTTCCGTGTTTTGTACAGGCATCCCCACAATGCCCATCTGCAGTATTCATGGAAATCATATAGCACGCTTTCTTTACCCCTACTTCCACCATCCATTCTCTCCTGTCCATCTCGGATCCTTTCCCTTTGGAATCTCTTAGTCCAATTTTCATTTCTGTGAATCGGATGATGTTTTGCTCCTTCAGTTTTTCTTTTTCCAACATCTCCACAGATGGCTCAAGTCACTTGACCCTTGCCTTTCTCCACCTCTTATGTCATGAGTATATTGCCCTCCTGCACCTTCCGAGTATTTACAAATATTATTATTTATTGTCATCTTATGGCTGAGTAATATTCAACTGTGAATATGTACCACAAATTCTTTACTCATTAATCTACTGATGGAAAGTTACCTGGGCTACTGTGCTTACTGCTGATAAACCCGCGGATGTATGTGCCTTTTTTAACTTGTCTGCTTCAATGGATTTATTGATATGTGTTTATTATTGAGTTGTTTGTTCACCGTTAATCTGCAATTGTATGTGTAACGTATTTCCTAGACCCCCAGTTCCTCGTTTCACCCAAAACGCCCGTGCAGTCACTTCCATCACCATAACAATGTACTGTAGTATTGCTTGTTGTCTTCTCTGTTGGACAGCACTCCACGTGCATCCATTCCCACATTATATATGCTAACTGAAATGCTCCATTTCTTCCACACATCCTTTCCCCTCCATTTCCAACCATCCTTCTCTGTCTCTTTCCCTTAGGTAACTGTGAATCTATTCTTATGTTCTGTGACACCGCTGTTTTTCTCCTTCAGCTTTTTCTTTTTTCTAATATTCCAAAGATGAGTGACATCATTTTACTTATATATGTAGGCCAGAATAGGTATTGTTTCTAAGATGTTGCAGCTCCACACGGCTGAGCTCTGCCCAACATATGCTAGTGGAGTTTGCAGGAACAGCCTTGTTGCCTGGGGATTCCATGATGTCACAGTGCGCCTCTTTCATAGAGACAGGATATGTAAGCTCAGATTAGCTGGTTCTCACTTCAGAGCATGCTACCCTGCACGGAGTTGGACTTTGGTAAGATGGGCGCTGACCACCTTGACAGGTTCAGCGGAAAAGGAAAAGAGATCCAAGATACTGCTTGTTTCTTTTGATTTTGGCACCAATACCACACAGTTACGTTAGCGCAATTATGGTAATTAGACAAACCCCGTTTTCAAATCCACACGTTATACAGCATAAGTGTCACTGTCCACGAGCCCCTTAATGCACTGTAGTAGCTCTACTGTTCTTTGCTGTTGTACTGCCTTCCTCGTGCCCACACACTCTCCACTTATGTGTGCTACACGTAATGCTCCATTTTACCTCTCATTCCTCCCTTTCCAGCCATTCCCCTCTTTCACTTTCCCCTTGGTAACCATTAGTCCACTCTTCAGTTCATTGAACCTGCCACTGTCTTGTTCCTTGACTATTTCTCTTTTTTTCTAACTCTCCACAGTAGAGTGACATCAATTGCCACTTGACTTTCTCTTCGTGGCTTATTTCACTGAGAACAATACCCACAAGTTCCATCCATGTTTTTGTAATTGCTAAGATTTGTTTTCTTCATATGGCTGAATAATATTCTACGTCCCATTTACTGATGAACATTTAGCTTGGCTATTGTCAATACTTCTCTGAGAAACATATGGGTTCAATATTCGTTTTTCACATGGGCTGCTGCATTCTGTTTATATATTTATAGATTTGTTTTTTTATATTTATTCATATATTCCTTTATTAATTCTGTAATAATTAATCTAAAATTACATGAGAATCATTAATTTTACAAGACCCACACTATAACCAAGATCAACCAGTTATGTCCCTGAAGTCACTGTCCATGAGCATTGTAAGATACTGTAGATTCCATCTCCCCCAATCCACATTAATAATGCTAATCATTATGCCTACCTTCTCCTTGCTTTCATATGTAACAACGCCACTCTCTTCCCCTTGGTAACTGTTACTCCAAACTTGTGTTCTGTGAATCTGCTGATATTTTGCTCCTTCAGTTTTATCTTGGCTCTTCGTCTCCACGCATGTGTTAAATCATTTGATACATTTCTTCTCTTCCTCACTTATTTCACTGAGCATAATATGTTCTAGCGCCATCCATGATGTAGCAAATGCTAGGATTTGTTTTCTTCTGATGGCTGAGTAACGATCCTTTCTGTATATGTACCACATCTTCTATACCCATTAATCTATTGATGTCCAATTAGCTCGGTTTCTTTGAATAATAGTCTGATTATCATAGGGTTATATATGTCTTTATTAGCTGGGCACATTCATCGGTTTTATTGGATTCTTTAATTAATTTATTCTTTATTTACTTATTATTAAACTGTAAGTAAAAGTATAACGTGAGATTTTCTAGACTCCACCTGTCTCGAAATTCTTCCCAATGCCCCACTGCAGTCACTTCCATCAACAGAGCAATGTACTCTAGATTCACTGCCTATCTTCACTGTTTGGTTAAGCCCTCACCACGCACCCACAAAAACATTACATGTGCAAATTATAATGCATCCTTTCCCTTCCCACTGTTATCCCTCCATTCTCCCATGTCCACCCTAGTCGTTTTTTCTTTGGTAACTGGTAGTTCATTCTTGATCTCTGTGTGTCTGCCACTATTTTGCTCCTTCAGTTCTTTCCGGCTTCTCTATCTGCACAGATTGGTCATATCGTTTGATACTTGTCCTCCTATCTTATTTCATTGAACATAAAACCCCGCTCTTTCATCTATGTTGTCACAAATGGGAGGATTTGTTTTCTTCTTATGGGTGAAAGGCAATTAATTGTTTATAAATACCACTTCTTCTGTATCCATTCAACTTCTGATGGAGACGGACCCGCTACTGTGAATAGTGCTGCGATAAACAAGGGGGTGCACATACCTTTTTTAAATTGGGCTACTGCATTATATCTACTTATCTATACTACTTACATTTCCTCTATGTATCTATCACCTATCATCTGACAATCTACCTTCTTGCTATCTCTCATCTATCATAGTCATCATTTATCCCTATCATCTATCATCTTTCTGCAACTATGATCTTCAATACGTTCTATGTGTATCTATCTTTTATTTCTCATGAATACACAACTACATGAGTAATATTGTTTACTACAACTTCCATCAACAATATATCCCCAGATATCCCATTGCGTTCACTATCCTCCAGTGCAGTAAAGTAATGTAGAATCACTAGTCTTCTCTGTGACGTGCAGTCCTCCACGTTCCCCTGCCCAACACTATCTACACTTATTCTAATTCACCATTTCTAACCGCCAGTCCTTCTTGTCCCTCCACTTTAACACAATCGGCCCAGTCTCTTTCCTTTCGTAAACATTAGTCCATTCTTCTCTTCAGCGTGGCTTCTACAGTTTTGATTTCTTCATTTTATTTCTTTTTTTAATACTCTGCTTGTTAGTGAAATCATTTGACAATTTTCTCACTCTCCACCGCTTATTTCACTGAGCGTAATCCTCTGTATCTCCATCCATGTTGTTGTAAATGGCAGGGTTTGTTTTAGTCATATATCTGAATAGTATCCCACTCTTCATTTGCTGATGGATACTTAGCAACACTATTGTTATCATTGTGGTAAATAATATAGGTGTGCACACGTCTCCTTTAAACTGGCTGCTGCTTTCTCTGTTACTCTGCATTTATTTTATGCATTCGTTCATTTAATTATATCTCATTATTCTACAAGTACATGAATAAAATTATGCGTGCTAGGACCGGCCCATCACAAAGAACTCCAGGATTCTCATTTGCAGTCACACTCGGTAAGCATAGTAAGATACTGTAGAATCACTACATGTCTTCCGTGTTTTGTACAGGCATCCCCACAATGCCCATCTGCAGTATTCATGGAAATCATATAGCACGCTTTCTTTACCCCTACTTCCACCATCCATTCTCTCCTGTCCATCTCGGATCCTTTCCCTTTGGAATCTCTTAGTCCAATTTTCATTTCTGTGAATCGGATGATGTTTTGCTCCTTCAGTTTTTTTTTTTTTTCCAACATCTCCACAGATGGCTCAAGTCACTTGACCTTTGCCTTTCTCCACCTCTTATGTCGTGAGTATATTGCCCTCCTGCACATTCCGAGTTTTTACAAATATTAGGATTTATTGTCATCTTATGGCTGAGTAATATTCAACTGAGAATATGTACCACATATTCTTTACTCATTAATCTACTGATGGAAAGTTACCTGGGCTACTGTGCTTACTGCTGATAAACCCGCGGATGTATGTGCCTTTTTTAACTTGTCTGCTTCAATGGATTTATTGATATGTGTTTATTATTGAGTTGTTTGTTCACCGTTAATCTGCAATTGTATGTGTAACGTATTTCCTAGACCCCCAGTTCCTCGTTTCACCCAAAACGCCCGTGCAGTCACTTCCATCACCATAACAATGTACTGTAGTATTGCTAGTTGTCTTCTCTGTTGGACAGCACTCCACGTGCATCCATTCCCACATTATATATGCTAACTGAAATGCTCCATTTCTTCCACACATCCTTTCCCCTCCATTTCCAACCGTCCTTCTCTGTCTCTTTCCCTTTGGTAACTGTGAATCTATTCTTATGTTCTGTGACACCGCTGTTTTTCTCCTTCAGCTTTTTCTTTTTTCTAATATTCCAAAGATGAGTGACATCATTTTACTTATATATGTAGGCCAGAATAGGTTATGTTTCTAAGATGTTGCAGCTCCACACGGCTGAGCTCTGCCCAACATATGCTAGTGGAGTTTGCAGGAACAGCCTTGTTGCCTGGAGATTCCATGATGTCACAGTGCGCCTCTTTCATAGAGACAGGATATGTAAGCTCAGATTAGCTGGTTCTCACTTCAGAGCATGCTACCCTGCACGGAGTTGGACTTTGGTAAGATGGGCGCTGACCACCTTGACAGGTTCAGCGGAAAAGGAAAAGAGATCCAAGATACTGCTTGTTTCTTTTGATTTTGGCACCAATACCACACAGTTACGTTAGCGCAATTATGGTAATTAGACAAAGCCCGTTTTCAAATCCACACGTTATACAGCATAAGTGTCACTGTCCACGAGCCCCTTAATGCACTGTAGTAGCTCTACTGTTCTTTGCTGTTGTACTGCCTTCCTCGTGCCCACGCACTCTCCACTTATGTGTGCTATACGTAATGCTCCATTTTACCTCTCATTCCTCCCTTTCCAGCCATTCCCCTCTTTCACTTTCCCCTTGGTAACCATTAGTCCACTCTTCAGTTCATTGAACCTGCCACTGTCTTGTTCCTTGACTATTTCTCTTTTTTTCTAACTCTCCACAGTAGAGTGACATCAATTGCCACTTGACTTTCTCTTCGTGGCTTATTTCACTGAGAACAATACCCACAAGTTCCATCCATGTTTTTGTAATTGCTAAGATTTGTTTTCTTCATATGGCTGAATAATATTCTACGTCCCATTTACTGATGAACATTTAGCTTGGCTATTGTCAATACTTCTGTGAGAAACATATGGGTGCAATTTTCGTTTTTAACATGGGCTGCTGCATTCTGTTTATATATTTATATATTTGTTTTTTTATATTTATTCATATATTCCTTTATTAATTCTGTAATAATTAATCTAAAATTACATGAGAATCATTAATTTTACAAGACCCACACTATAACCAAGATCAACCAGTTATGTCCCTGAAGTCACTGTCCATGAGCATTGTAAGATACTGTAGATTCCATCTCCCCCAATCCACATTAATAATGCTAATCATTATGCCTACCTTCTCCTTGCTTTCATATGTAACAACGCCACTCTCTTCCCCTTGGTAACTGTTACTCCAAACTTGTGTTGTGTGAATCTGCTGATATTTTGCTCCTTCAGTTTTATCTTGGCTCTTCGTCTCCACGCATGTGTTAAATCATTTGATACATTTCTTCTCTTCCTCACTTATTTCACTGAGCATAATATGTTCTAGCGCCATCCATGATGTAGCAAATGCTAGGATTTGTTTTCTTCTGATGGCTGAGTAACGATCCTTTCTGTATATGTACCACATCTTCTATACCCATTAATCTATTGATGTCCAATTAGCTCGGTTTCTTTGAATAGTAGTCTGATTATCATAGGGTTATATATGTCTTTATTAGCTGGGCACATTCATTGGTTTTATTGGATTCTTTAATTAATTTATTCTTTATTTACTTATTATTAAACTGTAAGTAAAAGTATAACGTGAGATTTTCTAGACTCCACCTGTCTCGAAATTCTTCCCAATGCCCCACTGCAGTCACTTCCATCAACAGAGCAATGTACTTTAGATTCACTGCCTGTCTTCACTGTTTGGTTAAGCCCTCACCACGCACCCACAAAAACATTACAGGTGCTAATTATAATGCATCCTTTCCCTTCCCACTGTTATCCCTCCATTCTCCCATGTCCACCCTAGTCGTTTTTTCTTTGGTAACTGGTAGTTCATTCTTGATCTCTGTGTGTCTGCCACTATTTTGCTCCTTCAGTTCTTTCCAGCTTCTCTATCTGCACAGATTGGTCATATCGTTTGATACTTGTCCTCCTATCTTATTTCATTGAACATAAAACCCCGCTCTTTCATCTATGTTGTCACAAATGGGAGGATTTGTTTTCTTCTTATGGGTGAAAGGCAATTAATTGTTTATAAATACCACTTCTTCTGTATCCATTCAACTTCTGATGGAGACGGACCCGCTACTGTGAATAGTGCTGCGATAAACAAGGGGGTGCACATACCTTTTTTAAATTGGGCTACTGCATTATATCTACTTATCTATACTACTTACATTTCCTCTATGTATCTATCACCTATCATCTGACAATCTACCTTCTTGCTATCTCTCATCTATCATAGTCATCATTTATCCCTATCATCTATCATCTTTCTGCAACTATGATCTTCAATACGTTCTATGTGTATCTATCTTTTATTTCTCATGAATACACAACTACATGAGTAATATTGTTTACTACAACTTCCATCAACAATATATCCCCAGATATCCCATTGCGTTCACTATCCTCCAGTGCAGTAAAGTAATGTAGAATCACTAGTCTTCTCTGTGACGTGCAGTCCTCCACGTTCCCCTGCCCAACACTATCTACACTTATTCTAATTCACCATTTCTAACCGCCAGTCCTTCTTGTCCCTCCACTTTAACACAATCGGCCCAGTCTCTTTCCTTTCGTAAACATTAGTCCATTCTTCTCTTCAGCGTGGCTTCTACAGTTTTGATTTCTTCATTTTATTTCTTTTTTTAATACTCTGCTTGTTAGTGAAATCATTTGACAATTTTCTCACTCTCCACCGCTTATTTCACTGAGCGTAATCCTCTGTATCTCCATCCATGTTGTTGTAAATGGCAGGGTTTGTTTTAGTCATATATCTGAATAGTATCCCACTCTTCATTTGCTGATGGATACTTAGCAACACTATTGTTATCATTGTGGTAAATAATATAGGTGTGCACACGTCTCCTTTAAACTGGCTGCTGCTTTCTCTGTTACTCTGCATTTACTTTATGCATTCGTTCATTTAATTATATCTCATTATTCTACAAGTACATGAATAAAATTATGCGTGCTAGGACCGGCCCATCACAAAGAACTCCAGGATTCTCATTTGCAGTCACACTCGGTAAGCATAGTAAGATACTGTAGAATCACTACATGTCTTCCGTGTTTTGTACAGGCATCCCCACAATGCCCATCTGCAGTATTCATGGAAATCATATAGCACGCTTTCTTTACCCCTACTTCCACCATCCATTCTCTCCTGTCCATCTCGGATCCTTTCCCTTTGGAATCTCTTAGTCCAATTTTCATTTCTGTGAATCGGATGATGTTTTGCTCCTTCAGTTTTTCTTTTTCCAACATCTCCACAGATGGCTCAAGTCACTTGACCTTTGCCTTTCTCCACCTCTTATGTCGTGAGTATATTGCCCTCCTGCACATTCCGAGTTTTTACAAATATTAGGATTTATTGTCATCTTATGGCTGAGTAATATTCAACTGAGAATATGTACCACAAATTCTTTACTCATTAATCTACTGATGGAAAGTTACCTGGGCTACTGTGCTTACTGCTGATAAACCCGCGGATGTATGTGCCATTTTTAACTTGTCTGCTTCAATGGATTTATTGATATGTGTTTATTATTGAGTTGTTTGTTCACCGTTAATCTGCAATTGTATGTGTAACGTATTTCCTAGACCCCCAGTTCCTCGTTTCACCCAAAACGCCCGTGCAGTCACTTCCATCACCATAACAATGTACTGTAGTATTGCTAGTTGTCTTCTCTGTTGGACAGCACTCCACGTGCATCCATTCCCACATTATATATGCTAACTGAAATGCTCCATTTCTTCCACACATCCTTTCCCCTCCATTTCCAACCGTCCTTCTCTGTCTCTTTCCCTTTGGTAACTGTGAATCTATTCTTATGTTCTGTGACACCGCTGTTTTTCTCCTTCAGCTTTTTCTTTTTTCTAATATTCCAAAGATGAGTGACATCATTTTACTTATATATGTAGGCCAGAATAGGTTATGTTTCTAAGATGTTGCAGCTCCACACGGCTGAGCTCTGCCCAACATATGCTAGTGGAGTTTGCAGGAACAGCCTTGTTGCCTGGAGATTCCATGATGTCACAGTGCGCCTCTTTCATAGAGACAGGATATGTAAGCTCAGATTAGCTGGTTCTCACTTCAGAGCATGCTACCCTGCACGGAGTTGGACTTTGGTAAGATGGGCGCTGACCACCTTGACAGGTTCAGCGGAAAAGGAAAAGAGATCCAAGATACTGCTTGTTTCTTTTGATTTTGGCACCAATACCACACAGTTACGTTAGCGCAATTATGGTAATTAGACAAAGCCCGTTTTCAAATCCACACGTTATACAGCATAAGTGTCACTGTCCACGAGCCCCTTAATGCACTGTAGTAGCTCTACTGTTCTTTGCTGTTGTACTGCCTTCCTCGTGCCCACGCACTCTCCACTTATGTGTGCTATACGTAATGCTCCATTTTACCTCTCATTCCTCCCTTTCCAGCCATTCCCCTCTTTCACTTTCCCCTTGGTAACCATTAGTCCACTCTTCAGTTCATTGAACCTGCCACTGTCTTGTTCTTTGACTATTTCTCTTTTTTTCTAACTCTCCACAGTAGAGTGACATCAATTGCCACTTGACTTTCTCTTCGTGGCTTATTTCACTGAGAACAATACCCACAAGTTCCATCCATGTTTTTGTAATTGCTAAGATTTGTTTTCTTCATATGGCTGAATAATATTCTACGTCCCATTTACTGATGAACATTTAGCTTGGCTATTGTCAATACTTCTGTGAGAAACATATGGGTGCAATTTTCGTTTTTAACATGGGCTGCTGCATTCTGTTTATATATTTATAGATTTGTTTTTTTATATTTATTCATATATTCCTTTATTAATTCTGTAATAATTAATCTAAAATTACATGAGAATCATTAATTTTACAAGACCCACACTATAACCAAGATCAACCAGTTATGTCCCTGAAGTCACTGTCCATGAGCATTGTAAGATACTGTAGATTCCATCTCCCCCAATCCACATTAATAATGCTAATCATTATGCCTACCTTCTCCTTGCTTTCATATGTAACAACGCCACTCTCTTCCCCTTGGTAACTGTTACTCCAAACTTGTGTTGTGTGAATCTGCTGATATTTTGCTCCTTCAGTTTTATCTTGGCTCTTCGTCTCCACGCATGTGTTAAATCATTTGATACATTTCTTCTCTTCCTCACTTATTTCACTGAGCATAATATGTTCTAGCGCCATCCATGATGTAGCAAATGCTAGGATTTGTTTTCTTCTGATGGCTGAGTAACGATCCTTTCTGTATATGTACCACATCTTCTATACCCATTAATCTATTGATGTCCAATTAGCTCGGTTTCTTTGAATAGTAGTCTGATTATCATAGGGTTATATATGTCTTTATTAGCTGGGCACATTCATTGGTTTTATTGGATTCTTTAATTAATTTATTCTTTATTTACTTATTATTAAACTGTAAGTAAAAGTATAACGTGAGATTTTCTAGACTCCACCTGTCTCGAAATTCTTCCCAATGCCCCACTGCAGTCACTTCCATCAACAGAGCAATGTACTTTAGATTCACTGCCTGTCTTCACTGTTTGGTTAAGCCCTCACCACGCACCCACAAAAACATTACATGTGCTAATTATAATGCATCCTTTCCCTTCCCACTGTTATCCCTCCATTCTCCCATGTCCACCCTAGTCGTTTTTTTCTTTGGTAACTGGTAGTTCATTCTTGATCTCTGTGTGTCTGCCACTATTTTGCTCCTTCAGTTCTTTCCGGCTTCTCTATCTGCACAGATTGGTCATATCGTTTGATACTTGTCCTCCTATCTTATTTCATTGAACATAAAACCCCGCTCTTTCATCTATGTTGTCACAAATGGGAGGATTTGTTTTCTTCTTATGGGTGAAAGGCAATTAATTGTTTATAAATACCACTTCTTCTGTATCCATTCAACTTCTGATGGAGACGGACCCGCTACTGTGAATAGTGCTGCGATAAACAAGGGGGTGCACATACCTTTTTTAAATTGGGCTACTGCATTATATCTACTTATCTATACTACTTACATTTCCTCTATGTATCTATCACCTATCATCTGACAATCTACCTTCTTGCTATCTCTCATCTATCATAGTCATCATTTATCCCTATCATCTATCATCTTTCTGCAACTATGATCTTCAATACGTTCTATGTGTATCTATCTTTTATTTCTCATGAATACACAACTACATGAGTAATATTGTTTACTACAACTTCCATCAACAATACATCCCCAGATATCCCATTGCGTTCACTATCCTCCAGTGCAGTAAAATAATGTAGAATCACTAGTCTTCTCTGTGACGTGCAGTCCTCCACGTTCCCCAGCCCAACACTATCTACACTTATTCTAATTCACCATTTCTAACCGCCAGTCCTTCTTGTCCCTCCACTTTAACACAATCGGCCCAGTCTCTTTCCTTTCGTAAACATTAGTCCATTCTTCTCTTCAGCGTGGCTTCTACAGTTTTGATTTCTTCATTTTATTTCTTTTTTTAATACTCTGCTTGTTAGTGAAATCATTTGACAATTTTCTCACTCTCCACCGCTTATTTCACTGAGCGTAATCCTCTGTATCTCCATCCATGTTGTTGTAAATGGCAGGGTTTGTTTTAGTCATATATCTGAATAATATCCCACTCTTCATTTGCTGATGGATACTTAGCAACACTATTGTTATCATTCTGGTAAATAATATAGGTGTGCACACGTCTCCTTTAAACTGGCTGCTGCTTTCTCTGTTACTCTGCATTTATTTTATGCATTCGTTCATTTAATTATAACTCATTATTCTACAGGTACATGAATAAAATTATGCGTGCTAGGACCGGCCCATCACAAAGAACTCCAGGATTCTCATTTGCAGTCACACTCGGTAAGCATAGTAAGATACTGTAGAATCACTACATGTCTTCCGTGTTTTGTACAGGCATCCCCACAATGCCCATCTGCAGTATTCATGGAAATCATATAGCACGCTTTCTTTACCCCTACTTCCACCATCCATTCTCTCCTGTCCATCTCGGATCCTTTCCCTTTGGAATCTCTTAGTCCAATTTTCATTTCTGTGAATCGGATGATGTTTTGCTCCTTCAGTTTTTCTTTTTCCAACATCTCCACATATGGCTCAAGTCTCTTGACCCTTGCCTTTCTCCACCTCTTATGTCGTGAGTATATTGCCCTCCTGCACCTTCCGAGTTTTTACAAATATTAGGATTTATTGTCATCTTATGGCTGAGTAATATTCAACTGAGAATATGTACCACAAATTCTTTACTCATTAATCTACTGATGGAAAGTTACCTGGGCTACTGTGCTTACTGCTGATAAACCCGCGGATGTATGTGCCTTTTTTAACTTGTCTGCTTCAATGGATTTATTGATATGTGTTTATTATTGAGTTGTTTGTTCACCGTTAATCTGCAATTGTATGTGTAACGTATTTCCTAGACCCCCAGTTCCTCGTTTCACCCAAAACGCCCGTGCAGTCACTTCCATCACCATAACAATGTACTGTAGTATTGCTAGTTGTCTTCTCTGTTGGACAGCACTCCACGTGCATCCATTCCCACATTATATATGCTAACTGAAATGCTCCATTTCTTCCACACATCCTTTCCCCTCCATTTCCAACCGTCCTTCTCTGTCTCTTTCCCTTTGGTAACTGTGAATCTATTCTTATGTTCTGTGACACCGCTGTTTTTCTCCTTCAGCTTTTTCTTTTTTCTAATATTCCAAAGATGAGTGACATCATTTTACTTATATATGTAGGCCAGAATAGGTTATGTTTCTAAGATGTTGCAGCTCCACACGGCTGAGCTCTGCCCAACATATGCTAGTGGAGTTTGCAGGAACAGCCTTGTTGCCTGGAGATTCCATGATGTCACAGTGCGCCTCTTTCATAGAGACAGGATATGTAAGCTCAGATTAGCTGGTTCTCACTTCAGAGCATGCTACCCTGCACGGAGTTGGACTTTGGTAAGATGGGCGCTGACCACCTTGACAGGTTCAGCGGAAAAGGAAAAGAGATCCAAGATACTGCTTGTTTCTTTTGATTTTGGCACCAATACCACACAGTTACGTTAGCGCAATTATGGTAATTAGACAAACCCCGTTTTCAAATCCACACGTTATACAGCATAAGTGTCACTGTCCACGAGCCCCTTAATGCACTGTAGTAGCTCTACTGTTCTTTGCTGTTGTACTGCCTTCCTCGTGCCCACACACTCTCCACTTATGTGTGCTACACGTAATGCTCCATTTTACCTCTCATTCCTCCCTTTCCAGCCATTCCCCTCTTTCACTTTCCCCTTGGTAACCATTAGTCCACTCTTCAGTTCATTGAACCTGCCACTGTCTTGTTCCTTGACTATTTCTCTTTTTTTCTAACTCTCCACAGTAGAGTGACATCAATTGCCACTTGACTTTCTCTTCGTGGCTTATTTCACTGAGAACAATACCCACAAGTTCCATCCATGTTTTTGTAATTGCTAAGATTTGTTTTCTTCATATGGCTGAATAATATTCTACGTCCCATTTACTGATGAACATTTAGCTTGGCTATTGTCAATACTTCTGTGAGAAACATATGGGTGCAATTTTCATTTTTAACATGGGCTGCTGCTTTCTGTTTATATATTTATAGATTTGTTTTTTTATATTTATTCATATATTCCTTTATTAATTCTGTAATAATTAATCTAAAATTACATGAGAATCATTAATTTTACAAGACCCACACTATAACCAAGATCAACCAGTTATGTCCCTGAAGTCACTGTCCATGAGCATTGTAAGATACTGTAGATTCCATCTCCCCCAATCCACATTAATAATGCTAATCATTATGCCTACCTTCTCCTTGCTTTCATATGTAACAACGCCACTCTCTTCCCCTTGGTAACTGTTACTCCAAACTTGTGTTCTGTGAATCTGCTGATATTTTGCTCCTTCAGTTTTATCTTGGCTCTTCGTCTCCACGCATGTGTTAAATCATTTGATACATTTCTTCTCTTCCTCACTTATTTCACTGAGCATAATATGTTCTAGCGCCATCCATGATGTAGCAAATGCTAGGATTTGTTTTCTTCTGATGGCTGAGTAACGATCCTTTCTGTATATGTACCACATCTTCTATACCCATTAATCTATTGATGTCCAATTAGCTCGGTTTCTTTGAATAGTAGTCTGATTATCATAGGGTTATATATGTCTTTATTAGCTGGGCACATTCATTGGTTTTATTGGATTCTTTAATTAATTTATTCTTTATTTACTTATTATTAAACTGTAAGTAAAAGTATAACGTGAGATTTTCTAGACTCCACCTGTCTCGAAATTCTTCCCAATGCCCCACTGCAGTCACTTCCATCAACAGAGCAATGTACTCTAGATTCACTGCCTGTCTTCACTGTTTGGTTAAGCCCTCACCACGCACCCACAAAAACATTACAGGTGCTAATTATAATGCATCCTTTCCCTTCCCACTGTTATCCCTCCATTCTCCCATGTCCACCCTAGTCGTTTTTTCTTTGGTAACTGGTAGTTCATTCTTGATCTCTGTGTGTCTGCCACTATTTTGCTCCTTCAGTTCTTTCCGGCTTCTCTATCTGCACAGATTGGTCATATCGTTTGATACTTGTCCTCCTATCTTATTTCATTGAACATAAAACCCCGCTCTTTCATCTATGTTGTCACAAATGGGAGGATTTGTTTTCTTCTTATGGGTGAAAGGCAATTAATTGTTTATAAATACCACTTCTTCTGTATCCATTCAACTTCTGATGGAGACGGACCCGCTACTGTGAATAGTGCTGCGATAAACAAGGGGGTGCACATACCTTTTTTAAATTGGGCTACTGCATTATATCTACTTATCTATACTACTTACATTTCCTCTATGTATCTATCACCTATCATCTGACAATCTACCTTCTTGCTATCTCTCATCTATCATAGTCATCATTTATCCCTATCATCTATCATCTTTCTGCAACTATGATCTTCAATACGTTCTATGTGTATCTATCTTTTATTTCTCATGAATACACAACTACATGAGTAATATTGTTTACTACAACTTCCATCAACAATATATCCCCAGATATCCCATTGCGTTCACTATCCTCCAGTGCAGTAAAATAATGTAGAATCACTAGTCTTCTCTGTGACGTGCAGTCCTCCACGTTCCCCTTCCCAACACTATCTACACTTATTCTAATTCACCATTTCTAACCCCCAGTCCTTCTTGTCCCTCCACTTTAACACAATCGGCCCAGTCTCTTTCCTTTCGTAAACATTAGTCCATTCTTCTCTTCAGCGTGGCTTCTACAGTTTTGATTTCTTCATTTTATTTCTTTTTTTAATACTCTGCTTGTTAGTGAAATCATTTGACAATTTTCTCACTCTCCACCGCTTTTTTCACTGAGCGTAATCCTCTGTATCTCCATCCATGTTGTTGTAAATGGCAGGGTTTGTTTTAGTCATATATCTGAATAATATCCCACTCTTCATTTGCTGATGGATACTTAGCATCACTATTGTTATCATTGTGGTAAATAATATAGGTGTGCACACGTCTCCTTTAAACTGGCTGCTGCTTTCTCTGTTACTCTGCATTTATTTTATGCATTCGTTCATTTAATTATATCTCATTATTCTACAAGTACATGAATAAAATTATGCGTGCTAGGACCGGCCCATCACAAAGAACTCCAGGATTCTCATTTGCAGTCACACTCGGTAAGCATAGTAAGATACTGTAGAATCACTACATGTCTTCCGTGTTTTGTACAGGCATCCCCACAATGCCCATCTGCAGTATTCATGGAAATCATATAGCACGCTTTCTTTACCCCTACTTCCACCATCCATTCTCTCCTGTCCATCTCGGATCCTTTCCCTTTGGAATCTCTTAGTCCAATTTTCATTTCTGTGAATCGGATGATGTTTTGCTCCTTCAGTTTTTCTTTTTCCAACATCTCCACATATGGCTCAAGTCTCTTGACCCTTGCCTTTCTCCACCTCTTATGTCGTGAGTATATTGCCCTCCTGCACCTTCCGAGTTTTTACAAATATTAGGATTTATTGTCATCTTATGGCTGAGTAATATTCAACTGAGAATATGTACCACAAATTCTTTACTCATTAATCTACTGATGGAAAGTTACCTGGGCTACTGTGCTTACTGCTGATAAACCCGCGGATGTATGTGCCTTTTTTAACTTGTCTGCTTCAATGGATTTATTATTATGTGTTTATTATTGAGTTGTTTGTTCACCGTTAATCTGCAATTGTATGTGTAACGTATTTCCTAGACCCCCAGTTCCTCGTTTCACCCAAAACGCCCGTGCAGTCACTTCCATCACCATAACAATGTACTGTAGTATTGCTAGTTGTCTTCTCTGTTGGACAGCACTCCACGTGCATCCATTCCCACATTATATATGCTAACTGAAATGCTCCATTTCTTCCACACATCCTTTCCCCTCCATTTCCAACCGTCCTTCTCTGTCTCTTTCCCTTTGGTAACTGTGAATCTATTCTTATGTTCTGTGACACCGCTGTTTTTCTCCTTCAGCTTTTTCTTTTTTCTAATATTCCAAAGATGAGTGACATCATTTTACTTATATATGTAGGCCAGAATAGGTTATGTTTCTAAGATGTTGCAGCTCCACACGGCTGAGCTCTGCCCAACATATGCTAGTGGAGTTTGCAGGAACAGCCTTGTTGCCTGGAGATTCCATGATGTCACAGTGCGCCTCTTTCATAGAGACAGGATATGTAAGCTCAGATTAGCTGGTTCTCACTTCAGAGCATGCTACCCTGCACGGAGTTGGACTTTGGTAAGATGGGCGCTGACCACCTTGACAGGTTCAGCGGAAAAGGAAAAGAGATCCAAGATACTGCTTGTTTCTTTTGATTTTGGCACCAATACCACACAGTTACGTTAGCGCAATTATGGTAATTAGACAAACCCCGTTTTCAAATCCACACGTTATACAGCATAAGTGTCACTGTCCACGAGCCCCTTAATGCACTGTAGTAGCTCTACTGTTCTTTGCTGTTGTACTGCCTTCCTCGTGCCCACACACTCTCCACTTATGTGTGCTACACGTAATGCTCCATTTTACCTCTCATTCCTCCCTTTCCAGCCATTCCCCTCTTTCACTTTCCCCTTGGTAACCATTAGTCCACTCTTCAGTTCATTGAACCTGCCACTGTCTTGTTCCTTGACTATTTCTCTTTTTTTCTAACTCTCCACAGTAGAGTGACATCAATTGCCACTTGACTTTCTCTTCGTGGCTTATTTCACTGAGAACAATACCCACAAGTTCCATCCATGTTTTTGTAATTGCTAAGATTTGTTTTCTTCATATGGCTGAATAATATTCTACGTCCCATTTACTGATGAACATTTAGCTTGGCTATTGTCAATACTTCTGTGAGAAACATATGGGTGCAATTTTCGTTTTTAACATGGGCTGCTGCATTCTGTTTATATATTTATAGATTTGTTTTTTTATATTTATTCATATATTCCTTTATTAATTCTGTAATAATTAATCTAAAATTACATGAGAATCATTAATTTTACAAGACCCACACTATAACCAAGATCAACCAGTTATGTCCCTGAAGTCACTGTCCATGAGCATTGTAAGATACTGTAGATTCCATCTCCCCCAATCCACATTAATAATGCTAATCATTATGCCTACCTTCTCCTTGCTTTCATATGTAACAACGCCACTCTCTTCCCCTTGGTAACTGTTACTCCAAACTTGTGTTCTGTGAATCTGCTGATATTTTGCTCCTTCAGTTTTATCTTGGCTCTTCGTCTCCACGCATGTGTTAAATCATTTGATACATTTCTTCTCTTCCTCACTTATTTCACTGAGCATAATATGTTCTAGCGCCATCCATGATGTAGCAAATGCTAGGATTTGTTTTCTTCTGATGGCTGAGTAACGATCCTTTCTGTATATGTACCACATCTTCTATACCCATTAATCTATTGATGTCCAATTAGCTCGGTTTCTTTGAATAGTAGTCTGATTATCATAGGGTTATATATGTCTTTATTAGCTGGGCACATTCATTGGTTTTATTGGATTCTTTAATTAATTTATTCTTTATTTACTTATTATTAAACTGTAAGTAAAAGTATAACGTGAGATTTTCTAGACTCCACCTGTCTCGAAATTCTTCCCAATGCCCCACTGCAGTCACTTCCATCAACAGAGCAATGTACTTTAGATTCACTGCCTGTCTTCACTGTTTGGTTAAGCCCTCACCACGCACCCACAAAAACATTACATGTGCTAATTATAATGCATCCTTTCCCTTCCCACTGTTATCCCTCCATTCTCCCATGTCCACCCTAGTCGTTTTTTCTTTGGTAACTGGTAGTTCATTCTTGATCTCTGTGTGTCTGCCACTATTTTGCTCCTTCAGTTCTTTCCGGCTTCTCTATCTGCACAGATTGGTCATATCGTTTGATACTTGTCCTCCTATCTTATTTCATTGAACATAAAACCCCGCTCTTTCATCTATGTTGTCACAAAAGGGAGGATTTGTTTTCTTCTTATGGGTGAAAGGCAATTAATTGTTTATAAATACCACTTCTTCTGTATCCATTCAACTTCTGATGGAGACGGACCCGCTACTGTGAATAGTGCTGCGATAAACAAGGGGGTGCACATACCTTTTTTAAATTGGGCTACTGCATTATATCTACTTATCTATACTACTTACATTTCCTCTATGTATCTATCACCTATCATCTGACAATCTACCTTCTTGCTATCTCTCATCTATCATAGTCATCATTTATCCCTATCATCTATCATCTTTCTGCAACTATGATCTTCAATACGTTCTATGTGTATCTATCTTTTATTTCTCATGAATACACAACTACATGAGTAATATTGTTTACTACAACTTCCATCAACAATATATCCCCAGATATCCCATTGCGTTCACTATCCTCCAGTGCAGTAAAATAATGTAGAATCACTAGTCTTCTCTGTGACGTGCAGTCCTCCACGTTCCCCAGCCCAACACTATCTACACTTATTCTAATTCACCATTTCTAACCGCCAGTCCTTCTTGTCCCTCCACTTTAACACAATCGGCCCAGTCTCTTTCCTTTCGTAAACATTAGTCCATTCTTCTCTTCAGCGTGGCTTCTACAGTTTTGATTTCTTCATTTTATTTCTTTTTTTAATACTCTGCTTGTTAGTGAAATCATTTGACAATTTTCTCACTCTCCACCGCTTATTTCACTGAGCGTAATCCTCTGTATCTCCATCCATGTTGTTGTAAATGGCAGGGTTTGTTTTAGTCATATATCTGAATAATATCCCACTCTTCATTTGCTGATGGATACTTAGCAACACTATTGTTATCATTGTGGTAAATAATATAGGTGTGCACACGTCTCCTTTAAACTGGCTGCTGCTTTCTCTGTTACTCTGCATTTATTTTATGCATTCGTTCATTTAATTATATCTCATTATTCTACAAGTACATGAATAAAATTATGCGTGCTAGGACCGGCCCATCACAAAGAACTCCAGGATTCTCATTTGCAGTCACACTCGGTAAGCATAGTAAGATACTGTAGAATCACTACATGTCTTCCGTGTTTTGTACAGGCATCCCCACAATGCCCATCTGCAGTATTCATGGAAATCATATAGCACGCTTTCTTTACCCCTACTTCCACCATCCATTCTCTCCTGTCCATCTCGGATCCTTTCCCTTTGGAATCTCTTAGTCCAATTTTCATTTCTGTGAATCGGATGATGTTTTGCTCCTTCAGTTTTTCTTTTTCCAACATCTCCACAGATGGCTCAAGTCTCTTGACCCTTGCCTTTCTCCACCTCTTATGTCGTGAGTATATTGCCCTCCTGCACCTTCCGAGTTTTTACAAATATTAGGATTTATTGTCATCTTATGGCTGAGTAATATTCAACTGAGAATATGTACCACAAATTCTTTACTCATTAATCTACTGATGGAAAGTTACCTGGGCTACTGTGCTTACTGCTGATAAACCCGCGGATGTATGTGCCTTTTTTAACTTGTCTGCTTCAATGGATTTATTGATATGTGTTTATTATTGAGTTGTTTGTTCACCGTTAATCTGCAATTGTATGTGTAACGTATTTCCTAGACCCCCAGTTCCTCGTTTCACCCAAAACGCCCGTGCAGTCACTTCCATCACCATAACAATGTACTGTAGTATTGCTAGTTGTCTTCTCTGTTGGACAGCACTCCACGTGCATCCATTCCCACATTATATATGCTAACTGAAATGCTCCATTTCTTCCACACATCCTTTCCCCTCCATTTCCAACCGTCCTTCTCTGTCTCTTTCCCTTTGGTAACTGTGAATCTATTCTTATGTTCTGTGACACCGCTGTTTTTCTCCTTCAGCTTTTTCTTTTTTCTAATATTCCAAAGATGAGTGACATCATTTTACTTATATATGTAGGCCAGAATAGGTTATGTTTCTAAGATGTTGCAGCTCCACACGGCTGAGCTCTGCCCAACATATGCTAGTGGAGTTTGCAGGAACAGCCTTGTTGCCTGGAGATTCCATGATGTCACAGTGCGCCTCTTTCATAGAGACAGGATATGTAAGCTCAGATTAGCTGGTTCTCACTTCAGAGCATGCTACCCTGCACGGAGTTGGACTTTGGTAAGATGGGCGCTGACCACCTTGACAGGTTCAGCGGAAAAGGAAAAGAGATCCAAGATACTGCTTGTTTCTTTTGATTTTGGCACCAATACCACACAGTTACGTTAGCGCAATTATGGTAATTAGACAAACCCCGTTTTCAAATCCACACGTTATACAGCATAAGTGTCACTGTCCACGAGCCCCTTAATGCACTGTAGTAGCTCTACTGTTCTTTGCTGTTGTACTGCCTTCCTCGTGCCCACACACTCTCCACTTATGTGTGCTACACGTAATGCTCCATTTTACCTCTCATTCCTCCCTTTCCAGCCATTCCCCTCTTTCACTTTCCCCTTGGTAACCATTAGTCCACTCTTCAGTTCATTGAACCTGCCACTGTCTTGTTCCTTGACTATTTCTCTTTTTTTCTAACTCTCCACAGTAGAGTGACATCAATTGCCACTTGACTTTCTCTTCGTGGCTTATTTCACTGAGAACAATACCCACAAGTTCCATCCATGTTTTTGTAATTGCTAAGATTTGTTTTCTTCATATGGCTGAATAATATTCTACGTCCCATTTACTGATGAACATTTAGCTTGGCTATTGTCAATACTTCTGTGAGAAACATATGGGTGCAATTTTCATTTTTAACATGGGCTGCTGCTTTCTGTTTATATATTTATAGATTTGTTTTTTTATATTTATTCATATATTCCTTTATTAATTCTGTAATAATTAATCTAAAATTACATGAGAATCATTAATTTTACAAGACCCACACTATAACCAAGATCAACCAGTTATGTCCCTGAAGTCACTGTCCATGAGCATTGTAAGATACTGTAGATTCCATCTCCCCCAATCCACATTAATAATGCTAATCATTATGCCTACCTTCTCCTTGCTTTCATATGTAACAACGCCACTCTCTTCCCCTTGGTAACTGTTACTCCAAACTTGTGTTCTGTGAATCTGCTGATATTTTGCTCCTTCAGTTTTATCTTGGCTCTTCGTCTCCACGCATGTGTTAAATCATTTGATACATTTCTTCTCTTCCTCACTTATTTCACTGAGCATAATATGTTCTAGCGCCATCCATGATGTAGCAAATGCTAGGATTTGTTTTCTTCTGATGGCTGAGTAACGATCCTTTCTGTATATGTACCACATCTTCTATACCCATTAATCTATTGATGTCCAATTAGCTCGGTTTCTTTGAATAGTAGTCTGATTATCATAGGGTTATATATGTCTTTATTAGCTGGGCACATTCATTGGTTTTATTGGATTCTTTAATTAATTTATTCTTTATTTACTTATTATTAAACTGTAAGTAAAAGTATAACGTGAGATTTTCTAGACTCCACCTGTCTCGAAATTCTTCCCAATGCCCCACTGCAGTCACTTCCATCAACAGAGCAATGTACTCTAGATTCACTGCCTGTCTTCACTGTTTGGTTAAGCCCTCACCACGCACCCACAAAAACATTACAGGTGCTAATTATAATGCATCCTTTCCCTTCCCACTGTTATCCCTCCATTCTCCCATGTCCACCCTAGTCGTTTTTTCTTTGGTAACTGGTAGTTCATTCTTGATCTCTGTGTGTCTGCCACTATTTTGCTCCTTCAGTTCTTTCCGGCTTCTCTATCTGCACAGATTGGTCATATCGTTTGATACTTGTCCTCCTATCTTATTTCATTGAACATAAAACCCCGCTCTTTCTTCTATGTTGTCACAAATGGGAGGATTTGTTTTCTTCTTATGGGTGAAAGGCAATTAATTGTTTATAAATACCACTTCTTCTGTATCCATTCAACTTCTGATGGAGACGGACCCGCTACTGTGAATAGTGCTGCGATAAACAAGGGGGTGCACATACCTTTTTTAAATTGGGCTACTGCATTATATCTACTTATCTATACTACTTACATTTCCTCTATGTATCTATCACCTATCATCTGACAATCTACCTTCTTGCTATCTCTCATCTATCATAGTCATCATTTATCCCTATCATCTATCATCTTTCTGCAACTATGATCTTCAATACGTTCTATGTGTATCTATCTTTTATTTCTCATGAATACACAACTACATGAGTAATATTGTTTACTACAACTTCCATCAACAATATATCCCCAGATATCCCATTGCGTTCACTATCCTCCAGTGCAGTAAAATAATGTAGAATCACTAGTCTTCTCTGTGACGTGCAGTCCTCCACGTTCCCCATCCCAACACTATCTACACTTATTCTAATTCACCATTTCTAACCCCCAGTCCTTCTTGTCCCTCCACTTTAACACAATCGGCCCAGTCTCTTTCCTTTCGTAAACATTAGTCCATTCTTCTCTTCAGCGTGGCTTCTACAGTTTTGATTTCTTCATTTTATTTCTTTTTTTAATACTCTGCTTGTTAGTGAAATCATTTGACAATTTTCTCACTCTCCACCGCTTATTTCACTGAGCGTAATCCTCTGTATCTCCATCCATGTTGTTGTAAATGGCAGGGTTTGTTTTAGTCATATATCTGAATAATATCCCACTCTTCATTTGCTGATGGATACTTAGCATCACTATTGTTATCATTGTGGTAAATAATATAGGTGTGCACACGTCTCCTTTAAACTGGCTGCTGCTTTCTCTGTTACTCTGCATTTATTTTATGCATTCGTTCATTTAATTATATCTCATTATTCTACAAGTACATGAATAAAATTATGCGTGCTAGGACCGGCCCATCACAAAGAACTCCAGGATTCTCATTTGCAGTCACACTCGGTAAGCATAGTAAGATACTGTAGAATCACTACATGTCTTCCGTGTTTTGTACAGGCATCCCCACAATGCCCATCTGCAGTATTCATGGAAATCATATAGCACGCTTTCTTTACCCCTACTTCCACCATCCATTCTCTCCTGTCCATCTCGGATCCTTTCCCTTTGGAATCTCTTAGTCCAATTTTCATTTCTGTGAATCGGATGATGTTTTGCTCCTTCAGTTTTTCTTTTTCCAACATCTCCACAGATGGCTCAAGTCACTTGACCCTTGCCTTTCTCCACCTCTTATGTCATGAGTATATTGCCCTCCTGCACCTTCCGAGTATTTACAAATATTAGGATTTATTTTCATCTTATGGCTGAGTAATATTCAACTGTGAATATGTACCACAAATTCTTTACTCATTAATCTACTGATGGAAAGTTACCTGGGCTACTGTGCTTACTGCTGATAAACCCGCGGATGTATGTGCCTTTTTTAACTTGTCTGCTTCAATGGATTTATTGATATGTGTTTATTATTGAGTTGTTTGTTCACCGTTAATCTGCAATTGTATGTGTAACGTATTTCCTAGACCCCCAGTTCCTCGTTTCACCCAAAACGCCCGTGCAGTCACTTCCATCACCATAACAATGTACTGTAGTATTGCTTGTTGTCTTCTCTGTTGGACAGCACTCCACGTGCATCCATTCCCACATTATATATGCTAACTGAAATGCTCCATTTCTTCCACACATCCTTTCCCCTCCATTTCCAACCATCCTTCTCTGTCTCTTTCCCTTTGGTAACTGTGAATCTATTCTTATGTTCTGTGACACCGCTGTTTTTCTCCTTCAGCTTTTTCTTTTTTCTAATATTCCAAAGATGAGTGACATCATTTTACTTATATATGTAGGCCAGAATAGGTTATGTTTCTAAGATGTTGCAGCTCCACACGGCTGAGCTCTGCCCAACATATGCTAGTGGAGTTTGCAGGAACAGCCTTGTTGCCTGGAGATTCCATGATGTCACAGTGCGCCTCTTTCATAGAGACAGGATATGTAAGCTCAGATTAGCTGGTTCTCACTTCAGAGCATGCTACCCTGCACGGAGTTGGACTTTGGTAAGATGGGCGCTGACCACCTTGACAGGTTCAGCGGAAAAGGAAAAGAGATCCAAGATACTGCTTGTTTCTTTTGATTTTGGCACCAATACCACACAGTTACGTTAGCGCAATTATGGTAATTAGACAAACCCCGTTTTCAAATCCACACGTTATACAGCATAAGTGTCACTGTCCACGAGCCCCTTAATGCACTGTAGTAGCTCTACTGTTCTTTGCTGTTGTACTGCCTTCCTCGTGCCCACACACTCTCCACTTATGTGTGCTACACGTAATGCTCCATTTTACCTCTCATTCCTCCCTTTCCAGCCATTCCCCTCTTTCACTTTCCCCTTGGTAACCATTAGTCCACTCTTCAGTTCATTGAACCTGCCACTGTCTTGTTCCTTGACTATTTCTCTTTTTTTCTAACTCTCCACAGTAGAGTGACATCAATTGCCACTTGACTTTCTCTTCGTGGCTTATTTCACTGAGAACAATACCCACAAGTTCCATCCATGTTTTTGTAATTGCTAAGATTTGTTTTCTTCATATGGCTGAATAATATTCTACGTCCCATTTACTGATGAACATTTAGCTTGGCTATTGTCAATACTTCTCTGAGAAACATATGGGTGCAATTTTCGTTTTTCACATGGGCTGCTGCATTCTGTTTATATATTTATAGATTTGTTTTTTTATATTTATTCATATATTCCTTTATTAATTCTGTAATAATTAATCTAAAATTACATGAGAATCATTAATTTTACAAGACCCACACTATAACCAAGATCAACCAGTTATGTCCCTGAAGTCACTGTCCATGAGCATTGTAAGATACTGTAGATTCCATCTCCCCCAATCCACATTAATAATGCTAATCATTATGCCTACCTTCTCCTTGCTTTCATATGTAACAACGCCACTCTCTTCCCCTTGGTAACTGTTACTCCAAACTTGTGTTCTGTGAATCTGCTGATATTTTGCTCCTTCAGTTTTATCTTGGCTCTTCGTCTCCACGCATGTGTTAAATCATTTGATACATTTCTTCTCTTCCTCACTTATTTCACTGAGCATAATATGTTCTAGCGCCATCCATGATGTAGCAAATGCTAGGATTTGTTTTCTTCTGATGGCTGAGTAACGATCCTTTCTGTATATGTACCACATCTTCTATACCCATTAATCTATTGATGTCCAATTAGCTCGGTTTCTTTGAATAGTAGTCTGATTATCATAGGGTTATATATGTCTTTATTAGCTGGGCACATTCATTGGTTTTATTGGATTCTTTAATTAATTTATTCTTTATTTACTTATTATTAAACTGTAAGTAAAAGTATAACGTGAGATTTTCTAGACTCCACCTGTCTCGAAATTCTTCCCAATGCCCCACTGCAGTCACTTCCATCAACAGAGCAATGTACTTTAGATTCACTGCCTGTCTTCACTGTTTGGTTAAGCCCTCACCACGCACCCACAAAAACATTACATGTGCTAATTATAATGCATCCTTTCCCTTCCCACTGTTATCCCTCCATTCTCCCATGTCCACCCTAGTCGTTTTTTCTTTGGTAACTGGTAGTTCATTCTTGATCTCTGTGTGTCTGCCACTATTTTGCTCCTTCAGTTCTTTCCGGCTTCTCTATCTGCACAGATTGGTCATATCGTTTGATACTTGTCCTCCTATCTTATTTCATTGAACATAAAACCCCGCTCTTTCATCTATGTTGTCACAAAAGGGAGGATTTGTTTTCTTCTTATGGGTGAAAGGCAATTAATTGTTTATAAATACCACTTCTTCTGTATCCATTCAACTTCTGATGGAGACGGACCCGCTACTGTGAATAGTGCTGCGATAAACAAGGGGGTGCACATACCTTTTTTAAATTGGGCTACTGCATTATATCTACTTATCTATACTACTTACATTTCCTCTATGTATCTATCACCTATCATCTGACAATCTACCTTCTTGCTATCTCTCATCTATCATAGTCATCATTTATCCCTATCATCTATCATCTTTCTGCAACTATGATCTTCAATACGTTCTATGTGTATCTATATTTTATTTCTCATGAATACACAACTACATGAGTAATATTGTTTACTACAACTTCCATCAACAATATATCCCCAGATATCCCATTGCGTTCACTATCCTCCAGTGCAGTAAAATAATGTAGAATCACTAGTCTTCT
The DNA here is from genome assembly GCF_030020395.1 of Manis pentadactyla. NCBI lineage: Eukaryota > Metazoa > Chordata > Mammalia > Pholidota > Manidae > Manis > Manis pentadactyla. Next base: position 12,083,647 of record NC_080039.1, on the reverse strand, counting down.
CTGTGACGTGCAGTCCTCCACGTTCCCCAGCCCAACACTATCTACACTTATTCTAATTCACCATTTCTAACCCCCAGTCCTTCTTGTCCCTCCACTTTAACACAATCGGCACAGTCTCTTTCCTTTCGTAAACATTAGTCCATTCTTCTCTTCAGCGTGGCTTCTACAGTTTTGATTTCTTCATTTTATTTCTTTTTTTTAATACTCTGCTTGTTAGTGAAATCGTTTGACAATTTTCTCACTCTCCACCGCTTATTTCACTGAGCGTAATCCTCTGTATCTCAATCCATGTTGTTGTAAATGGCAGGGTTTGTTTTAGTCATATATCTGAATAATATCCCACTCTTCATTTGCTGATGGATACTTAGCATCACTATTGTTTTCATTGTGGTAAATAATATAGGTGTGCACACGTCTCCTTTAAACTGGCTGCTGCTTTCTCTGTTACTCTGCATTTATTTTATGCATTCGTTCATTTAATTATATCTCATTATTCTACAAGTACATGAATAAAATTATGCGTGCTAGGACCGGCCCATCACAAAGAACTCCAGGATTCTCATTTGCAGTCACACTCCGTAAGCATAGTACGATACTGTAGAATCACTACATGTCTTCCGTGTTTTGTACAGGCATCCCCACAATGCCCATCTGCAGTATTCATGGAAATCATATAGCACGCTTTCTTTACCCCTACTTCCACCATCCATTCTCTCCTGTCCATCTCGGATCCTTTCACTTTGGAATCTCTTAGTCCAATTTTCATTTCTGTGAATCGGATGATGTTTTGCTCCTTCAGTTTTTCTTTTTCCAACATCTCCACAGATGGCTCAAGTCACTTGACCCTTGCCTTTCTCCACCTCTTATGTCATGAGTATATTGCCCTCCTGCACCTTCCGAGTATTTACAAATATTAGGATTTATTGTCATCTTATGGCTGAGTAATATTCAACTGTGAATATGTACCACAAATTCTTTACTCATTAATCTACTGATGGAAAGTTACCTGGGCTACTGTGCTTACTGCTGATAAACCCGCGGATGTATGTGCCTTTTTTAACTTGTCTGCTTCAATGGATTTATTGATATGTGTTTATTATTGAGTTGTTTGTTCACCGTTAATCTGCAATTGTATGTGTAACGTATTTCCTAGACCCCCAGTTCCTCGTTTCACCCAAAACGCCCGTGCAGTCACTTCCATCACCATAACAATGTACTGTAGTATTGCTAGTTGTCTTCTCTGTTGGACAGCACTCCACGTGCATCCATTCCCACATTATATATGCTAACTGAAATGCTCCATTTCTTCCACACATCCTTTCCCCTCCATTTCCAACCATCCTTCTCTGTCTCTTTCCCTTTGGTAACTGTGAATCTATTCTTATGTTCTGTGACACCGCTGTTTTTCTCCTTCAGCTTTTTCTTTTTTCTAATATTCCAAAGATGAGTGACATCATTTTACTTATATATGTAGGCCAGAATAGGTTATGTTTCTAAGATGTTGCAGCTCCACACGGCTGAGCTCTGCCCAACATATGCTAGTGGAGTTTGCAGGAACAGCCTTGTTGCCTGGAGATTCCATGATGTCACAGTGCGCCTCTTTCATAGAGACAGGATATGTAAGCTCAGATTAGCTGGTTCTCACTTCAGAGCATGCTACCCTGCACGGAGTTGGACTTTGGTAAGATGGGCGCTGACCACCTTGACAGGTTCAGCGGAAAAGGAAAAGAGATCCAAGATACTGCTTGTTTCTTTTGATTTTGGCACCAATACCACACAGTTACGTTAGCGCAATTATGGTAATTAGACAAACCCCGTTTTCAAATCCACACGTTATACAGCATAAGTGTCACTGTCCACGAGCCCCTTAATGCACTGTAGTAGCTCTACTGTTCTTTGCTGTTGTACTGCCTTCCTCGTGCCCACACACTCTCCACTTATGTGTGCTACACGTAATGCTCCATTTTACCTCTCATTCCTCCCTTTCCAGCCATTCCCCTCTTTCACTTTCCCCTTGGTAACCATTAGTCCACTCTTCAGTTCATTGAACCTGCCACTGTCTTGTTCCTTGACTATTTCTCTTTTTTTCTAACTCTCCACAGTAGAGTGACATCAATTGCCACTTGACTTTCTCTTCGTGGCTTATTTCACTGAGAACAATACCCACAAGTTCCATCCATGTTTTTGTAATTGCTAAGATTTGTTTTCTTCATATGGCTGAATAATATTCTACGTCCCATTTACTGATGAACATTTAGCTTGGCTATTGTCAATACTTCTCTGAGAAACATATGGGTTCAATATTCGTTTTTCACATGGGCTGCTGCATTCTGTTTATATATTTATAGATTTGTTTTTTTATATTTATTCATATATTCCTTTATTAATTCTGTAATAATTAATCTAAAATTACATGAGAATCATTAATTTTACAAGACCCACACTATAACCAAGATCAACCAGTTATGTCCCTGAAGTCACTGTCCATGAGCATTGTAAGATACTGTAGATTCCATCTCCCCCAATCCACATTAATAATGCTAATCATTATGCCTACCTTCTCCTTGCTTTCATATGTAACAACGCCACTCTCTTCCCCTTGGTAACTGTTACTCCAAACTTGTGTTCTGTGAATCTGCTGATATTTTGCTCCTTCAGTTTTATCTTGGCTCTTCGTCTCCACGCATGTGTTAAATCATTTGATACATTTCTTCTCTTCCTCACTTATTTCACTGAGCATAATATGTTCTAGCGCCATCCATGATGTAGCAAATGCTAGGATTTGTTTTCTTCTGATGGCTGAGTAACGATCCTTTCTGTATATGTACCACATCTTCTATACCCATTAATCTATTGATGTCCAATTAGCTCGGTTTCTTTGAATAGTAGTCTGATTATCATAGGGTTATATATGTCTTTATTAGCTGGGCACATTCATTGGTTTTATTGGATTCTTTAATTAATTTATTCTTTATTTACTTATTATTAAACTGTAAGTAAAAGTATAACGTGAGATTTTCTAGACTCCACCTGTCTCGAAATTCTTCCCAATGCCCCACTGCAGTCACTTCCATCAACAGAGCAATGTACTCTAGATTCACTGCCTGTCTTCACTGTTTGGTTAAGCCCTCACCACGCACCCACAAAAACATTACATGTGCTAATTATAATGCATCCTTTCCCTTCCCACTGTTATCCCTCCATTCTCCCATGTCCACCCTAGTCGTTTTTTCTTTGGTAACTGGTAGTTCATTCTTGATCTCTGTGTGTCTGCCACTATTTTGCTCCTTCAGTTCTTTCCGGCTTCTCTATCTGCACAGATTGGTCATATCGTTTGATACTTGTCCTCCTATCTTATTTCATTGAACATAAAACCCCGCTCTTTCATCTATGTTGTCACAAATGGGAGGATTTGTTTTCTTCTTATGGGTGAAAGGCAATTAATTGTTTATAAATACCACTTCTTCTGTATCCATTCAACTTCTGATGGAGACGGACCCGCTACTGTGAATAGTGCTGCGATAAACAAGGGGGTGCACATACCTTTTTTAAATTGGGCTACTGCATTATATCTACTTATCTATACTACTTACATTTCCTCTATGTATCTATCACCTATCATCTGACAATCTACCTTCTTGCTATCTCTCATCTATCATAGTCATCATTTATCCCTATCATCTATCATCTTTCTGCAACTATGATCTTCAATACGTTCTATGTGTATCTATATTTTATTTCTCATGAATACACAACTACATGAGTAATATTGTTTACTACAACGTCCATCAACAATATATCCCCAGATATCCCATTGCGTTCACTATCCTCCAGTGCAGTAAAATAATGTAGAATCACTAGTCTTCTCTGTGACGTGCAGTCCTCCACGTTCCCCAGCCCAACACTATCTACACTTATTCTAATTCACCATTTCTAAACCCCAGTCCTTCTTGTCCCTCCACTTTAACACAATCGGCACAGTCTCTTTCCTTTCGTAAACATTAGTCCATTCTTCTCTTCAGCGTGGCTTCTACAGTTTTGATTTCTTCATTTTATTTCTTTTTTTAATACTCTGCTTGTTAGTGAAATCGTTTGACAATTTTCTCACTCTCCACCGCTTATTTCACTGAGCGTAATCCTCTGTATCTCAATCCATGTTGTTGTAAATGGCAGGGTTTGTTTTAGTCATATATCTGAATAATATCCCACTCTTCATTTGCTGATGGATACTTAGCATCACTATTGTTTTCATTGTGGTAAATAATATAGGTGTGCACACGTCTCCTTTAAACTGGCTGCTGCTTTCTCTGTTACTCTGCATTTATTTTATGCATTCGTTCATTTAATTATATCTCATTATTCTACAAGTACATGAATAAAATTATGCGTGCTAGGACCGGCCCATCACAAAGAACTCCAGGATTCTCATTTGCAGTCACACTCGGTAAGCATAGTAAGATACTGTAGAATCACTACATGTCTTCCGTGTTTTGTACAGGCATCCCCACAATGCCCATCTGCAGTATTCATGGAAATCATATAGCACGCTTTCTTTACCCCTACTTCCACCATCCATTCTCTCCTGTCCATCTCGGATCCTTTCACTTTGGAATCTCTTAGTCCAATTTTCATTTCTGTGAATCGGATGATGTTTTGCTCCTTCAGTTTTTCTTTTTCCAACATCTCCACAGATGGCTCAAGTCACTTGACCCTTGCCTTTCTCCACCTCTTATGTCATGAGTATATTGCCCTCCTGCACCTTCCGAGTATTTACAAATATTAGGATTTATTGTCATCTTATGGCTGAGTAATATTCAACTGTGAATATGTACCACAAATTCTTTACTCATTAATCTACTGATGGAAAGTTACCTGGGCTACTGTGCTTACTGCTGATAAACCCGCGGATGTATGTGCCTTTTTTAACTTGTCTGCTTCAATGGATTTATTGATATGTGTTTATTATTGAGTTGTTTGTTCACCGTTAATCTGCAATTGTATGTGTAACGTATTTCCTAGACCCCCAGTTCCTCGTTTCACCCAAAACGCCCGTGCAGTCACTTCCATCACCATAACAATGTACTGTAGTATTGCTTGTTGTCTTCTCTGTTGGACAGCACTCCACGTGCATCCATTCCCACATTATATATGCTAACTGAAATGCTCCATTTCTTCCACACATCCTTTCCCCTCCATTTCCAACCATCCTTCTCTGTCTCTTTCCCTTTGGTAACTGTGAATCTATTCTTATGTTCTGTGACACCGCTGTTTTTCTCCTTCAGCTTTTTCTTTTTTCTAATATTCCAAAGATGAGTGACATCATTTTACTTATATATGTAGGCCAGAAGATGTTATGTTTCTAAGATGTTGCAGCTCCACACGGCTGAGCTCTGCCCAACATATGCTAGTGGAGTTTGCAGGAACAGCCTTGTTGCCTGGAGATTCCATGATGTCACAGTGCGCCTCTTTCATAGAGACAGGATATGTAAGCTCAGATTAGCTGGTTCTCACTTCAGAGCATGCTACCCTGCACGGAGTTGGACTTTGGTAAGATGGGCGCTGACCACCTTGACAGGTTCAGCGGAAAAGGAAAAGAGATCCAAGATACTGCTTGTTTCTTTTGATTTTGGCACCAATACCACACAGTTACGTTAGCGCAATTATGGTAATTAGACAAACCCCGTTTTCAAATCCACACGTTATACAGCATAAGTGTCACTGTCCACGAGCCCCTTAATGCACTGTAGTAGCTCTACTGTTCTTTGCTGTTGTACTGCCTTCCTCGTGCCCACACACTCTCCACTTATGTGTGCTACACGTAATGCTCCATTTTACCTCTCATTCCTCCCTTTCCAGCCATTCCCCTCTTTCACTTTCCCCTTGGTAACCATTAGTCCACTCTTCAGTTCATTGAACCTGCCACTGTCTTGTTCCTTGACTATTTCTCTTTTTTTCTAACTCTCCACAGTAGAGTGACATCAATTGCCACTTGACTTTCTCTTCGTGGCTTATTTCACTGAGAACAATACCCACAAGTTCCATCCATGTTTTTGTAATTGCTAAGATTTGTTTTCTTCATATGGCTGAATAATATTCTACGTCCCATTTACTGATGAACATTTAGCTTGGCTATTGTCAATACTTCTCTGAGAAACATATGGGTTCAATATTCGTTTTTCACATGGGCTGCTGCATTCTGTTTATATATTTATAGATTTGTTTTTTTATATTTATTCATATATTCCTTTATTAATTCTGTAATAATTAATCTAAAATTACATGAGAATCATTAATTTTACAAGACCCACACTATAACCAAGATCAACCAGTTATGTCCCTGAAGTCACTGTCCATGAGCATTGTAAGATACTGTAGATTCCATCTCCCCCAATCCACATTAATAATGCTAATCATTATGCCTACCTTCTCCTTGCTTTCATATGTAACAACGCCACTCTCTTCCCCTTGGTAACTGTTACTCCAAACTTGTGTTCTGTGAATCTGCTGATATTTTGCTCCTTCAGTTTTATCTTGGCTCTTCGTCTCCACGCATGTGTTAAATCATTTGATACATTTCTTCTCTTCCTCACTTATTTCACTGAGCATAATATGTTCTAGCGCCATCCATGATGTAGCAAATGCTAGGATTTGTTTTCTTCTGATGGCTGAGTAACGATCCTTTCTGTATATGTACCACATCTTCTATACCCATTAATCTATTGATGTCCAATTAGCTCGGTTTCTTTGAATAGTAGTCTGATTATCATAGGGTTATATATGTCTTTATTAGCTGGGCACATTCATTGGTTTTATTGGATTCTTTAATTAATTTATTCTTTATTTACTTATTATTAAACTGTAAGTAAAAGTATAACGTGAGATTTTCTAGACTCCACCTGTCTCGAAATTCTTCCCAATGCCCCACTGCAGTCACTTCCATCAACAGAGCAATGTACTCTAGATTCACTGCCTATCTTCACTGTTTGGTTAAGCCCTCACCACGCACCCACAAAAACATTACATGTGCTAATTATAATGCATCCTTTCCCTTCCCACTGTTATCCCTCCATTCTCCCATGTCCACCCTAGTCGTTTTTTCTTTGGTAACTGGTAGTTCATTCTTGATCTCTGTGTGTCTGCCACTATTTTGCTCCTTCAGTTCTTTCCGGCTTCTCTATCTGCACAGATTGGTCATATCGTTTGATACTTGTCCTCCTATCTTATTTCATTGAACATAAAACCCCGCTCTTTCATCTATGTTGTCACAAATGGGAGGATTTGTTTTCTTCTTATGGGTGAAAGGCAATTAATTGTTTATAAATACCACTTCTTCTGTATCCATTCAACTTCTGATGGAGACGGACCCGCTACTGTGAATAGTGCTGCGATAAACAAGGGGGTGCACATACCTTTTTTAAATTGGGCTACTGCATTATATCTACTTATCTATACTACTTACATTTCCTCTATGTATCTATCACCTATCATCTGACAATCTACCTTCTTGCTATCTCTCATCTATCATAGTCATCATTTATCCCTATCATCTATCATCTTTCTGCAACTATGATCTTCAATACGTTCTATGTGTATCTATCTTTTATTTCTCATGAATACACAACTACATGAGTAATATTGTTTACTACAACTTCCATCAACAATATATCCCCAGATATCCCATTGCGTTCACTATCCTCCAGTGCAGTAAAAGTAATGTAGAATCACTAGTCTTCTCTGTGACGTGCAGTCCTCCACGTTCCCCTGCCCAACACTATCTACACTTATTCTAATTCACCATTTCTAACCGCCAGTCCTTCTTGTCCCTCCACTTTAACACAATCGGCCCAGTCTCTTTCCTTTCGTAAACATTAGTCCATTCTTCTCTTCAGCGTGGCTTCTACAGTTTTGATTTCTTCATTTTATTTCTTTTTTTAATACTCTGCTTGTTAGTGAAATCATTTGACAATTTTCTCACTCTCCACCGCTTATTTCACTGAGCGTAATCCTCTGTATCTCCATCCATGTTGTTGTAAATGGCAGGGTTTGTTTTAGTCATATATCTGAATAGTATCCCACTCTTCATTTGCTGATGGATACTTAGCAACACTATTGTTATCATTGTGGTAAATAATATAGGTGTGCACACGTCTCCTTTAAACTGGCTGCTGCTTTCTCTGTTACTCTGCATTTATTTTATGCATTCGTTCATTTAATTATATCTCATTATTCTACAAGTACATGAATAAAATTATGCGTGCTAGGACCGGCCCATCACAAAGAACTCCAGGATTCTCATTTGCAGTCACACTCGGTAAGCATAGTAAGATACTGTAGAATCACTACATGTCTTCCGTGTTTTGTACAGGCATCCCCACAATGCCCATCTGCAGTATTCATGGAAATCATATAGCACGCTTTCTTTACCCCTACTTCCACCATCCATTCTCTCCTGTCCATCTCGGATCCTTTCCCTTTGGAATCTCTTAGTCCAATTTTCATTTCTGTGAATCGGATGATGTTTTGCTCCTTCAGTTTTGCTTTTTCCAACATCTCCACAGATGGCTCAAGTCTCTTGACCCTTGCCTTTCTCCACCTCTTATGTCGTGAGTATATTGCCCTCCTGCACCTTCCGAGTTTTTACAAATATTAGGATTTATTGTCATCTTATGGCTGAGTAATATTCAACTGAGAATATGTACCACAAATTCTTTACTCATTAATCTACTGATGGAAAGTTACCTGGGCTACTGTGCTTACTGCTGATAAACCCGCGGATGTATGTGCCTTTTTTAACTTGTCTGCTTCAATGGATTTATTGATATGTGTTTATTATTGAGTTGTTTGTTCACCGTTAATCTGCAATTGTATGTGTAACGTATTTCCTAGACCCCCAGTTCCTCGTTTCACCCAAAACGCCCGTGCAGTCACTTCCATCACCATAACAATGTACTGTAGTATTGCTAGTTGTCTTCTCTGTTGGACAGCACTCCACGTGCATCCATTCCCACATTATATATGCTAACTGAAATGCTCCATTTCTTCCACACATCCTTTCCCCTCCATTTCCAACCGTCCTTCTCTGTCTCTTTCCCTTTGGTAACTGTGAATCTATTCTTATGTTCTGTGACACCGCTGTTTTTCTCCTTCAGCTTTTTCTTTTTTCTAATATTCCAAAGATGAGTGACATCATTTTACTTATATATGTAGGCCAGAAGATGTTATGTTTCTAAGATGTTGCAGCTCCACACGGCTGAGCTCTGCCCAACATATGCTAGTGGAGTTTGCAGGAACAGCCTTGTTGCCTGGAGATTCCATGATGTCACAGTGCGCCTCTTTCATAGAGACAGGATATGTAAGCTCAGATTAGCTGGTTCTCACTTCAGAGCATGCTACCCTGCACGGAGTTGGACTTTGGTAAGATGGGCGCTGACCACCTTGACAGGTTCAGCGGAAAAGGAAAAGAGATCCAAGATACTGCTTGTTTCTTTTGATTTTGGCACCAATACCTCACAGTTACGTTAGCGCAATTATGGTAATTAGACAAACCCCGTTTTCAAATCCACACGTTATACAGCATAAGTGTCACTGTCCACGAGCCCCTTAATGCACTGTAGTAGCTCTACTGTTCTTTGCTGTTGTACTGCCTTCCTCGTGCCCACACACTCTCCACTTATGTGTGCTACACGTAATGCTCCATTTTACCTCTCATTCCTCCCTTTCCAGCCATTCCCCTCTTTCACTTTCCCCTTGGTAACCATTAGTCCACTCTTCAGTTCATTGAACCTGCCACTGTCTTGTTCCTTGACTATTTCTCTTTTTTTCTAACTCTCCACAGTAGAGTGACATCAATTGCCACTTGACTTTCTCTTCGTGGCTTATTTCACTGAGAACAATACCCACAAGTTCCATCCATGTTTTTGTAATTGCTAAGATTTGTTTTCTTCATATGGCTGAATAATATTCTACGTCCCATTTACTGATGAACATTTAGCTTGGCTATTGTCAATACTTCTCTGAGAAACATATGGGTTCAATATTCGTTTTTCACATGGGCTGCTGCATTCTGTTTATATATTTATAGATTTGTTTTTTTATATTTATTCATATATTCCTTTATTAATTCTGTAATAATTAATCTAAAATTACATGAGAATCATTAATTTTACAAGACCCACACTATAACCAAGATCAACCAGTTATGTCCCTGAAGTCACTGTCCATGAGCATTGTAAGATACTGTAGATTCCATCTCCCCCAATCCACATTAATAATGCTAATCATTATGCCTACCTTCTCCTTGCTTTCATATGTAACAACGCCACTCTCTTCCCCTTGGTAACTGTTACTCCAAACTTGTGTTCTGTGAATCTGCTGATATTTTGCTCCTTCAGTTTTATCTTGGCTCTTCGTCTCCACGCATGTGTTAAATCATTTGATACATTTCTTCTCTTCCTCACTTATTTCACTGAGCATAATATGTTCTAGCGCCATCCATGATGTAGCAAATGCTAGGATTTGTTTTCTTCTGATGGCTGAGTAACGATCCTTTCTGTATATGTACCACATCTTCTATACCCATTAATCTATTGATGTCCAATTAGCTCGGTTTCTTTGAATAGTAGTCTGATTATCATAGGGTTATATATGTCTTTATTAGCTGGGCACATTCATTGGTTTTATTGGATTCTTTAATTAATTTATTCTTTATTTACTTATTATTAAACTGTAAGTAAAAGTATAACGTGAGATTTTCTAGACTCCACCTGTCTCGAAATTCTTCCCAATGCCCCACTGCAGTCACTTCCATCAACAGAGCAATGTACTCTAGATTCACTGCCTATCTTCACTGTTTGGTTAAGCCCTCACCACGCACCCACAAAAACATTACATGTGCTAATTATAATGCATCCTTTCCCTTCCCACTGTTATCCCTCCATTCTCCCATGTCCACCCTAGTCGTTTTTTCTTTGGTAACTGGTAGTTCATTCTTGATCTCTGTGTGTCTGCCACTATTTTGCTCCTTCAGTTCTTTCCGGCTTCTCTATCTGCACAGATTGGTCATATCGTTTGATACTTGTCCTCCTATCTTATTTCATTGAACATAAAACCCCGCTCTTTCATCTATGTTGTCACAAATGGGAGGATTTGTTTTCTTCTTATGGGTGAAAGGCAATTAATTGTTTATAAATACCACTTCTTCTGTATCCATTCAACTTCTGATGGAGACGGACCCGCTACTGTGAATAGTGCTGCGATAAACAAGGGGGTGCACATACCTTTTTTAAATTGGGCTACTGCATTATATCTACTTATCTATACTACTTACATTTCCTCTATGTATCTATCACCTATCATCTGACAATCTACCTTCTTGCTATCTCTCATCTATCATAGTCATCATTTATCCCTATCATCTATCATCTTTCTGCAACTATGATCTTCAATACGTTCTATGTGTATCTATCTTTTATTTCTCATGAATACACAACTACATGAGTAATATTGTTTACTACAACTTCCATCAACAATATATCCCCAGATATCCCATTGCGTTCACTATCCTCCAGTGCAGTAAAAGTAATGTAGAATCACTAGTCTTCTCTGTGACGTGCAGTCCTCCACGTTCCCCTGCCCAACACTATCTACACTTATTCTAATTCACCATTTCTAACCGCCAGTCCTTCTTGTCCCTCCACTTTAACACAATCGGCCCAGTCTCTTTCCTTTCGTAAACATTAGTCCATTCTTCTCTTCAGCGTGGCTTCTACAGTTTTGATTTCTTCATTTTATTTCTTTTTTTAATACTCTGCTTGTTAGTGAAATCATTTGACAATTTTCTCACTCTCCACCGCTTATTTCACTGAGCGTAATCCTCTGTATCTCCATCCATGTTGTTGTAAATGGCAGGGTTTGTTTTAGTCATATATCTGAATAGTATCCCAGTCTTCATTTGCTGATGGATACTTAGCAACACTATTGTTATCATTGTGGTAAATAATATAGGTGTGCACACGTCTCCTTTAAACTGGCTGCTGCTTTCTCTGTTACTCTGCATTTATTTTATGCATTCGTTCATTTAATTATATCTCATTATTCTACAAGTACATGAATAAAATTATGCGTGCTAGGACCGGCCCATCACAAAGAACTCCAGGATTCTCATTTGCAGTCACACTCGGTAAGCATAGTAAGATACTGTAGAATCACTACATGTCTTCCGTGTTTTGTACAGGCATCCCCACAATGCCCATCTGCAGTATTCATGGAAATCATATAGCACGCTTTCTTTACCCCTACTTCCACCATCCATTCTCTCCTGTCCATCTCGGATCCTTTCCCTTTGGAATCTCTTAGTCCAATTTTCATTTCTGTGAATCGGATGATGTTTTGCTCCTTCAGTTTTGCTTTTTCCAACATCTCCACAGATGGCTCAAGTCTCTTGACCCTTGCCTTTCTCCACCTCTTATGTCGTGAGTATATTGCCCTCCTGCACCTTCCGAGTTTTTACAAATATTAGGATTTATTGTCATCTTATGGCTGAGTAATATTCAACTGAGAATATGTACCACAAATTCTTTACTCATTAATCTACTGATGGAAAGTTACCTGGGCTACTGTGCTTACTGCTGATAAACCCGCGGATGTATGTGCCTTTTTTAACTTGTCTGCTTCAATGGATTTATTGATATGTGTTTATTATTGAGTTGTTTGTTCACCGTTAATCTGCAATTGTATGTGTAACGTATTTCCTAGACCCCCAGTTCCTCGTTTCACCCAAAACGCCCGTGCAGTCACTTCCATCACCATAACAATGTACTGTAGTATTGCTAGTTGTCTTCTCTGTTGGACAGCACTCCACGTGCATCCATTCCCACATTATATATGCTAACTGAAATGCTCCATTTCTTCCACACATCCTTTCCCCTCCATTTCCAACCGTCCTTCTCTGTCTCTTTCCCTTTGGTAACTGTGAATCTATTCTTATGTTCTGTGACACCGCTGTTTTTCTCCTTCAGCTTTTTCTTTTTTCTAATATTCCAAAGATGAGTGACATCATTTTACTTATATATGTAGGCCAGAAGATGTTATGTTTCTAAGATGTTGCAGCTCCACACGGCTGAGCTCTGCCCAACATATGCTAGTGGAGTTTGCAGGAACAGCCTTGTTGCCTGGAGATTCCATGATGTCACAGTGCGCCTCTTTCATAGAGACAGGATATGTAAGCTCAGATTAGCTGGTTCTCACTTCAGAGCATGCTACCCTGCACGGAGTTGGACTTTGGTAAGATGGGCGCTGACCACCTTGACAGGTTCAGCGGAAAAGGAAAAGAGATCCAAGATACTGCTTGTTTCTTTTGATTTTGGCACCAATACCTCACAGTTACGTTAGCGCAATTATGGTAATTAGACAAACCCCGTTTTCAAATCCACACGTTATACAGCATAAGTGTCACTGTCCACGAGCCCCTTAATGCACTGTAGTAGCTCTACTGTTCTTTGCTGTTGTACTGCCTTCCTCGTGCCCACACACTCTCCACTTATGTGTGCTACACGTAATGCTCCATTTTACCTCTCATTCCTCCCTTTCCAGCCATTCCCCTCTTTCACTTTCCCCTTGGTAACCATTAGTCCACTCTTCAGTTCATTGAACCTGCCACTGTCTTGTTCCTTGACTATTTCTCTTTTTTTCTAACTCTCCACAGTAGAGTGACATCAATTGCCACTTGACTTTCTCTTCGTGGCTTATTTCACTGAGAACAATACCCACAAGTTCCATCCATGTTTTTGTAATTGCTAAGATTTGTTTTCTTCATATGGCTGAATAATATTCTACGTCCCATTTACTGATGAACATTTAGCTTGGCTATTGTCAATACTTCTGTTAGAAACATATGGGTGCAATTTTCATTTTTAACATTTGCTGCTGCTTTCTGTTTATATATTTATAGATTTGTTTTTTTATATTTATTCATATATTCCTTTATTAATTCTGTAATAATTAATCTAAAATTACATGAGAATCATTAATTTTACAAGACCCACACTATAACCAAGATCAACCAGTTATGTCCCTGAAGTCACTGTCCATGAGCATTGTAAGATACTGTAGATTCCATCTCCCCCAATCCACATTAATAATGCTAATCATTATGCCTACCTTCTCCTTGCTTTCATATGTAACAACGCCACTCTCTTCCCCTTGGTAACTGTTACTCCAAACTTGTGTTCTGTGAATCTGCTGATATTTTGCTCCTTCAGTTTTATCTTGGCTCTTCGTCTCCACGCATGTGTTAAATCATTTGATACATTTCTTCTCTTCCTCACTTATTTCACTGAGCATAATATGTTCTAGCGCCATCCATGATGTAGCAAATGCTAGGATTTGTTTTCTTCTGATGGCTGAGTAACGATCCTTTCTGTATATGTACCACATCTTCTATACCCATTAATCTATTGATGTCCAATTAGCTCGGTTTCTTTGAATAGTAGTCTGATTATCATAGGGTTATATATGTCTTTATTAGCTGGGCACATTCATTGGTTTTATTGGATTCTTTAATTAATTTATTCTTTATTTACTTATTATTAAACTGTAAGTAAAAGTATAACGTGAGATTTTCTAGACTCCACCTGTCTCGAAATTCTTCCCAATGCCCCACTGCAGTCACTTCCATCAACAGAGCAATGTACTCTAGATTCACTGCCTGTCTTCACTGTTTGGTTAAGCCCTCACCACGCACCCACAAAAACATTACAGGTGCTAATTATAATGCATCCTTTCCCTTCCCACTGTTATCCCTCCATTCTCCCATGTCCACCCTAGTCGTTTTTTCTTTGGTAACTGGTAGTTCATTCTTGATCTCTGTGTGTCTGCCACTATTTTGCTCCTTCAGTTCTTTCCGGCTTCTCTATCTGCACAGATTGGTCATATCGTTTGATACTTGTCCTCCTATCTTATTTCATTGAACATAAAACCCCGCTCTTTCATCTATGTTGTCACAAATGGGAGGATTTGTTTTCTTCTTATGGGTGAAAGGCAATTAATTGTTTATAAATACCACTTCTTCTGTATCCATTCAACTTCTGATGGAGACGGACCCGCTACTGTGAATAGTGCTGCGATAAACAAGGGGGTGCACATACCTTTTTTAAATTGGGCTACTGCATTATATCTACTTATCTATACTACTTACATTTCCTCTATGTATCTATCACCTATCATCTGACAATCTACCTTCTTGCTATCTCTCATCTATCATAGTCATCATTTATCCCTATCATCTATCATCTTTCTGCAACTATGATCTTCAATACGTTCTATGTGTATCTATCTTTTATTTCTCATGAATACACAACTACATGAGTAATATTGTTTACTACAACTTCCATCAACAATATATCCCCAGATATCCCATTGCGTTCACTATCCTCCAGTGCAGTAAAAGTAATGTAGAATCACTAGTCTTCTCTGTGACGTGCAGTCCTCCACGTTCCCCTGCCCAACACTATCTACACTTATTCTAATTCACCATTTCTAACCGCCAGTCCTTCTTGTCCCTCCACTTTAACACAATCGGCCCAGTCTCTTTCCTTTCGTAAACATTAGTCCATTCTTCTCTTCAGCGTGGCTTCTACAGTTTTGATTTCTTCATTTTATTTCTTTTTTTAATACTCTGCTTGTTAGTGAAATCATTTGACAATTTTCTCACTCTCCACCGCTTATTTCACTGAGCGTAATCCTCTGTATCTCCATCCATGTTGTTGTAAATGGCAGGGTTTGTTTTAGTCATATATCTGAATAGTATCCCACTCTTCATTTGCTGATGGATACTTAGCAACACTATTGTTATCATTGTGGTAAATAATATAGGTGTGCACACGTCTCCTTTAAACTGGCTGCTGCTTTCTCTGTTACTCTGCATTTATTTTATGCATTCGTTCATTTAATTATATCTCATTATTCTACAAGTACATGAATAAAATTATGCGTGCTAGGACCGGCCCATCACAAAGAACTCCAGGATTCTCATTTGCAGTCACACTCGGTAAGCATAGTAAGATACTGTAGAATCACTACATGTCTTCCGTGTTTTGTACAGGCATCCCCACAATGCCCATCTGCAGTATTCATGGAAATCATATAGCACGCTTTCTTTACCCCTACTTCCACCATCCATTCTCTCCTGTCCATCTCGGATCCTTTCCCTTTGGAATCTCTTAGTCCAATTTTCATTTCTGTGAATCGGATGATGTTTTGCTCCTTCAGTTTTGCTTTTTCCAACATCTCCACAGATGGCTCAAGTCTCTTGACCCTTGCCTTTCTCCACCTCTTATGTCGTGAGTATATTGCCCTCCTGCACCTTCCGAGTTTTTACAAATATTAGGATTTATTGTCATCTTATGGCTGAGTAATATTCAACTGAGAATATGTACCACAAATTCTTTACTCATTAATCTACTGATGGAAAGTTACCTGGGCTACTGTGCTTACTGCTGATAAACCCGCGGATGTATGTGCCTTTTTTAACTTGTCTGCTTCAATGGATTTATTGATATGTGTTTATTATTGAGTTGTTTGTTCACCGTTAATCTGCAATTGTATGTGTAACGTATTTCCTAGACCCCCAGTTCCTCGTTTCACCCAAAACGCCCGTGCAGTCACTTCCATCACCATAACAATGTACTGTAGTATTGCTAGTTGTCTTCTCTGTTGGACAGCACTCCACGTGCATCCATTCCCACATTATATATGCTAACTGAAATGCTCCATTTCTTCCACACATCCTTTCCCCTCCATTTCCAACCGTCCTTCTCTGTCTCTTTCCCTTTGGTAACTGTGAATCTATTCTTATGTTCTGTGACACCGCTGTTTTTCTCCTTCAGCTTTTTCTTTTTTCTAATATTCCAAAGATGAGTGACATCATTTTACTTATATATGTAGGCCAGAAGATGTTATGTTTCTAAGATGTTGCAGCTCCACACGGCTGAGCTCTGCCCAACATATGCTAGTGGAGTTTGCAGGAACAGCCTTGTTGCCTGGAGATTCCATGATGTCACAGTGCGCCTCTTTCATAGAGACAGGATATGTAAGCTCAGATTAGCTGGTTCTCACTTCAGA
The DNA here is from genome assembly GCF_030020395.1 of Manis pentadactyla. NCBI lineage: Eukaryota > Metazoa > Chordata > Mammalia > Pholidota > Manidae > Manis > Manis pentadactyla. The sequence continues at coordinate 12,066,529 of NC_080039.1, read as the reverse complement.
GCATGCTACCCTGCACGGAGTTGGACTTTGGTAAGATGGGCGCTGACCACCTTGACAGGTTCAGCGGAAAAGGAAAAGAGATCCAAGATACTGCTTGTTTCTTTTGATTTTGGCACCAATACCTCACAGTTACGTTAGCGCAATTATGGTAATTAGACAAACCCCGTTTTCAAATCCACACGTTATACAGCATAAGTGTCACTGTCCACGAGCCCCTTAATGCACTGTAGTAGCTCTACTGTTCTTTGCTGTTGTACTGCCTTCCTCGTGCCCACACACTCTCCACTTATGTGTGCTACACGTAATGCTCCATTTTACCTCTCATTCCTCCCTTTCCAGCCATTCCCCTCTTTCACTTTCCCCTTGGTAACCATTAGTCCACTCTTCAGTTCATTGAACCTGCCACTGTCTTGTTCCTTGACTATTTCTCTTTTTTTCTAACTCTCCACAGTAGAGTGACATCAATTGCCACTTGACTTTCTCTTCGTGGCTTATTTCACTGAGAACAATACCCACAAGTTCCATCCATGTTTTTGTAATTGCTAAGATTTGTTTTCTTCATATGGCTGAATAATATTCTACGTCCCATTTACTGATGAACATTTAGCTTGGCTATTGTCAATACTTCTGTGAGAAACATATGGGTGCAATTTTCATTTTTAACATGGGCTGCTGCTTTCTGTTTATATATTTATAGATTTGTTTTTTTATATTTATTCATATATTCCTTTATTAATTCTGTAATAATTAATCTAAAATTACATGAGAATCATTAATTTTACAAGACCCACACTATAACCAAGATCAACCAGTTATGTCCCTGAAGTCACTGTCCATGAGCATTGTAAGATACTGTAGATTCCATCTCCCCCAATCCACATTAATAATGCTAATCATTATGCCTACCTTCTCCTTGCTTTCATATGTAACAACGCCACTCTCTTCCCCTTGGTAACTGTTACTCCAAACTTGTGTTCTGTGAATCTGCTGATATTTTGCTCCTTCAGTTTTATCTTGGCTCTTCGTCTCCACGCATGTGTTAAATCATTTGATACATTTCTTCTCTTCCTCACTTATTTCACTGAGCATAATATGTTCTAGCGCCATCCATGATGTAGCAAATGCTAGGATTTGTTTTCTTCTGATGGCTGAGTAACGATCCTTTCTGTATATGTACCACATCTTCTATACCCATTAATCTATTGATGTCCAATTAGCTCGGTTTCTTTGAATAGTAGTCTGATTATCATAGGGTTATATATGTCTTTATTAGCTGGGCACATTCATTGGTTTTATTGGATTCTTTAATTAATTTATTCTTTATTTACTTATTATTAAACTGTAAGTAAAAGTATAACGTGAGATTTTCTAGACTCCACCTGTCTCGAAATTCTTCCCAATGCCCCACTGCAGTCACTTCCATCAACAGAGCAATGTACTCTAGATTCACTGCCTGTCTTCACTGTTTGGTTAAGCCCTCACCACGCACCCACAAAAACATTACAGGTGCTAATTATAATGCATCCTTTCCCTTCCCACTGTTATCCCTCCATTCTCCCATGTCCACCCTAGTCGTTTTTTCTTTGGTAACTGGTAGTTCATTCTTGATCTCTGTGTGTCTGCCACTATTTTGCTCCTTCAGTTCTTTCCGGCTTCTCTATCTGCACAGATTGGTCATATCGTTTGATACTTGTCCTCCTATCTTATTTCATTGAACATAAAACCCCGCTCTTTCTTCTATGTTGTCACAAATGGGAGGATTTGTTTTCTTCTTATGGGTGAAAGGCAATTAATTGTTTATAAATACCACTTCTTCTGTATCCATTCAACTTCTGATGGAGACGGACCCGCTACTGTGAATAGTGCTGCGATAAACAAGGGGGTGCACATACCTTTTTTAAATAGGGCTACTGCATTATATCTACTTATCTATACTACTTACATTTCCTCTATGTATCTATCACCTATCATCTGACAATCTACCTTCTTGCTATCTCTCATCTATCATAGTCATCATTTATCCCTATTATCTATCATCTTTCTGCCACTATGATCTTCAATACGTTCTATGTGTATCTATTTTTTATTTCTCATGAATACACAACTACATGAGTAATATTGTTTACTACAACTTCCATCAACAATATATCCCCAGATATCCCATTGCGTTCACTATCCTCCAGTGCAGTAAAATAATGTAGAATCACTAGTCCTCTCTGTGACGTGCAGTCCTCCACGTTCCCCAGCCCAACACTATCTACACTTATTCTAATTCACCATTTCTAACCGCCAGTCCTTCTAGTCCCTCCACTTTAACACAATCGGCCAAGTCTCTTTACTTTCGTAAACATTAGTCCATTCTTCTCTTCAGCGTGGCTTCTACAGTTTTGATTTCTTCATTTTATTTCTTTTTTTAATACTCTGCTTGTTAGTGAAATCATTTGACAATTTTCTCACTCTCCACCGCTTATTTCACTGAGCGTAATCCTCTGTATCTCCATCCATGTTGTTGTAAATGGCAGGGTTTGTTTTAGTCATATATCTGAATAGTATCCCACTCTTCATTTGCTGATGGATACTTAGCAACACTATTGTTATCATTGTGGTAAATAATATAGGTGTGCACACGTCTCCTTTAAACTGGCTGCTGCTTTCTCTGTTACTCTGCATTTATTTTATGCATTCGTTCATTTAATTATATCTCATTATTCTACAAGTACATGAATAAAATTATGCGTGCTAGGACCGGCCCATCACAAAGAACTCCAGGATTCTCATTTGCAGTCACACTCGGTAAGCATAGTAAGATACTGTAGAATCACTACATGTCTTCCGTGTTTTGTACAGGCATCCCCACAATGCCCATCTGCAGTATTCATGGAAATCATATAGCACGCTTTCTTTACCCCTACTTCCACCATCCATTCTCTCCTGTCCATCTCGGATCCTTTCCCTTTGGAATCTCTTAGTCCAATTTTCATTTCTGTGAATCGGATGATGTTTTGCTCCTTCAGTTTTTCTTTTTCCAACATCTCCACAGATGGCTCAAGTCACTTGACCCTTGCCTTTCTCCACCTCTTATGTCGTGAGTATATTGCCCTCCTGCACCTTCCGAGTTTTTACAAATATTAGGATTTATTGTCATCTTATGGCTGAGTAATATTCAACTGAGAATATGTACCACAAATTCTTTACTCATTAATCTACTGATGGAAAGTTACCTGGGCTACTGTGCTTACTGCTGATAAACCCGCGGATGTATGTGCCTTTTTTAACTTGTCTGCTTCAATGGATTTATTGATATGTGTTTATTATTGAGTTGTTTGTTCACCGTTAATCTGCAATTGTATGTGTAACGTATTTCCTAGACCCCCAGTTCCTCGTTTCACCCAAAACGCCCGTGCAGTCACTTCCATCACCATAACAATGTACTGTAGTATTGCTAGTTGTCTTCTCTGTTGGACAGCACTCCACGTGCATCCATTCCCACATTATATATGCTAACTGAAATGCTCCATTTCTTCCACACATCCTTTCCCCTCCATTTCCAACCGTCCTTCTCTGTCTCTTTCCCTTTGGTAACTGTGAATCTATTCTTATGTTCTGTGACACCGCTGTTTTTCTCCTTCAGCTTTTTCTTTTTTCTAATATTCCAAAGATGAGTGACATCATTTTACTTATATATGTAGGCCAGAATAGGTTATGTTTCTAAGATGTTGCAGCTCCACACGGCTGAGCTCTGCCCAACATATGCTAGTGGAGTTTGCAGGAACAGCCTTGTTGCCTGGAGATTCCATGATGTCACAGTGCGCCTCTTTCATAGAGACAGGATATGTAAGCTCAGATTAGCTGGTTCTCACTTCAGAGCATGCTACCCTGCACGGAGTTGGACTTTGGTAAGATGGGCGCTGACCACCTTGACAGGTTCAGCGGAAAAGGAAAAGAGATCCAAGATACTGCTTGTTTCTTTTGATTTTGGCACCAATACCACACAGTTACGTTAGCGCAATTATGGTAATTAGACAAACCCCGTTTTCAAATCCACACGTTATACAGCATAAGTGTCACTGTCCACGAGCCCCTTAATGCACTGTAGTAGCTCTACTGTTCTTTGCTGTTGTACTGCCTTCCTCGCGCCCACACACTCTCCACTTATGTGTGCTACACGTAATGCTCCATTTTACCTCTCATTCCTCCCTTTCCAGCCATTCCCCTCTTTCACTTTCCCCTTGGTAACCATTAGTCCACTCTTCAGTTCATTGAACCTGCCACTGTCTTGTTCCTTGACTATTTCTCTTTTTTTCTAACTCTCCACAGTAGAGTGACATCAATTGCCACTTGACTTTCTCTTCGTGGCTTATTTCACTGAGAACAATACCCACAAGTTCCATCCATGTTTTTGTAATTGCTAAGATTTGTTTTCTTCATATGGCTGAATAATATTCTACGTCCCATTTACTGATGAACATTTAGCTTGGCTATTGTCAATACTTCTGTGAGAAACATATGGGTGCAATTTTCGTTTTTAACATGGGCTGCTGCTTTCTGTTTATATATTTATAGATTTGTTTTTTTATATTTATTCATATATTCCTTTATTAATTCTGTAATAATTAATCTAAAATTACATGAGAATCATTAATTTTACAAGACCCACACTATAACCAAGATCAACCAGTTATGTCCCTGAAGTCACTGTCCATGAGCATTGTAAGATACTGTAGATTCCATCTCCCCCAATCCACATTAATAATGCTAATCATTATGCCTACCTTCTCCTTGCTTTCATATGTAACAACGCCACTCTCTTCCCCTTGGTAACTGTTACTCCAAACTTGTGTTCTGTGAATCTGCTGATATTTTGCTCCTTCAGTTTTATCTTGGCTCTTCGTCTCCACGCATGTGTTAAATCATTTGATACATTTCTTCTCTTCCTCACTTATTTCACTGAGCATAATATGTTCTAGCGCCATCCATGATGTAGCAAATGCTAGGATTTGTTTTCTTCTGATGGCTGAGTAACGATCCTTTCTGTATATGTACCACATCTTCTATACCCATTAATCTATTGATGTCCAATTAGCTCGGTTTCTTTGAATAGTAGTCTGATTATCATAGGGTTATATATGTCTTTATTAGCTGGGCACATTCATTGGTTTTATTGGATTCTTTAATTAATTTATTCTTTATTTACTTATTATTAAACTGTAAGTAAAAGTATAACGTGAGATTTTCTAGACTCCACCTGTCTCGAAATTCTTCCCAATGCCCCACTGCAGTCACTTCCATCAACAGAGCAATGTACTCTAGATTCACTGCCTGTCTTCACTGTTTGGTTAAGCCCTCACCACGCACCCACAAAAACATTACAGGTGCTAATTATAATGCATCCTTTCCCTTCCCACTGTTATCCCTCCATTCTCCCATGTCCACCCTAGTCGTTTTTTCTTTGGTAACTGGTAGTTCATTCTTGATCTCTGTGTGTCTGCCACTATTTTGCTCCTTCAGTTCTTTCCGGCTTCTCTATCTGCACAGATTGGTCATATCGTTTGATACTTGTCCTCCTATCTTATTTCATTGAACATAAAACCCCGCTCTTTCATCTATGTTGTCACAAATGGGAGGATTTGTTTTCTTCTTATGGGTGAAAGGCAATTAATTGTTTATAAATACCACTTCTTCTGTATCCATTCAACTTCTGATGGAGACGGACCCGCTACTGTGAATAGTGCTGCGATAAACAAGGGGGTGCACATACCTTTTTTAAATTGGGCTACTGCATTATATCTACTTATCTATACTACTTACATTTCCTCTATGTATCTATCACCTATCATCTGACAATCTACCTTCTTGCTATCTCTCATCTATCATAGTCATCATTATCCCTATCATCTATCATCTTTCTGCAACTATGATCTTCAATACGTTCTATGTGTATCTATCTTTTATTTCTCATGAATACACAACTACATGAGTAATATTGTTTACTACAACTTCCATCAACAATATATCCCCAGATATCCCATTGCGTTCACTATCCTCCAGTGCAGTAAAATAATGTAGAATCACTAGTCTTCTCTGTGACGTGCAGTCCTCCACGTTCCCCAGCCCAACACTATCTACACTTATTCTAATTCACCATTTCTAACCCCCAGTCCTTCTTGTCCGTCCACTTTAACACAATCGGCCCAGTCTCTTTCCTTTCGTAAACATTAGTCCATTCTTCTCTTCAGCGTGGCTTCTACAGTTTTGATTTCTTCATTTTATTTCTTTTTTTAATACTCTGCTTGTTAGTGAAATCATTTGACAATTTTCTCACTCTCCACCGCTTATTTCACTGAGCGTAATCCTCTGTATCTCCATCCATGTTGTTGTAAATGGCAGGGTTTGTTTTAGTCATATATCTGAATAGTATCCCACTCTTCATTTGCTGATGGATACTTAGCAACACTATTGTTATCATTGTGGTAAATAATATAGGTGTGCACACGTCTCCTTTAAGCTGGCTGCTGCTTTCTCTGTTACTCTGCATTTATTTTATGCATTCGTTCATTTAATTATATCTCATTATTCTACAAGTACATGAATAAAATTATGCGTGCTAGGACCGGCCCATCACAAAGAACTCCAGGATTCTCATTTGCAGTCACACTCGGTAAGCATAGTAAGATACTGTAGAATCACTACATGTCTTCCGTGTTTTGTACAGGCATCCCCACAATGCCCATCTGCAGTATTCATGGAAATCATATAGCACGCTTTCTTTACCCCTACTTCCACCATCCATTCTCTCCTGTCCATCTCGGATCCTTTCCCTTTGGAATCTCTTAGTCCAATTTTCATTTCTGTGAATCGGATGATGTTTTGCTCCTTCAGTTTTGCTTTTTCCAACATCTCCACAGATGGCTCAAGTCTCTTGACCCTTGCCTTTCTCCACCTCTTATGTCGTGAGTATATTGCCCTCCTGCACCTTCCGAGTTTTTACAAATATTAGGATTTATTGTCATCTTATGGCTGAGTAATATTCAACTGAGAATATGTACCACAAATTCTTTACTCATTAATCTACTGATGGAAAGTTACCTGGGCTACTGTGCTTACTGCTGATAAACCCGCGGATGTATGTGCCTTTTTTAACTTGTCTGCTTCAATGGATTTATTGATATGTGTTTATTATTGAGTTGTTTGTTCACCGTTAATCTGCAATTGTATGTGTAACGTATTTCCTAGACCCCCAGTTCCTCGTTTCACCCAAAACGCCCGTGCAGTCACTTCCATCACCATAACAATGTACTGTAGTATTGCTAGTTGTCTTCTCTGTTGGACAGCACTCCACGTGCATCCATTCCCACATTATATATGCTAACTGAAATGCTCCACTTCTTCCACACATCCTTTCCCCTCCATTTCCAACCGTCCTTCTCTGTCTCTTTCCCTTTGGTAACTGTGAATCTATTCTTATGTTCTGTGACACCGCTGTTTTTCTCCTTCAGCTTTTTCTTTTTTCTAATATTCCAAAGATGAGTGACATCATTTTACTTATATATGTAGGCCAGAATAGGTTATGTTTCTAAGATGTTGCAGCTCCACACGGCTGAGCTCTGCCCAACATATGCTAGTGGAGTTTGCAGGAACAGCCTTGTTGCCTGGAGATTCCATGATGTCACAGTGCGCCTCTTTCATAGAGACAGGATATGTAAGCTCAGATTAGCTGGTTCTCACTTCAGAGCATGCTACCCTGCACGGAGTTGGACTTTGGTAAGATGGGCGCTGACCACCTTGACAGGTTCAGCGGAAAAGGAAAAGAGATCCAAGATACTGCTTGTTTCTTTTGATTTTGGCACCAATACCACACAGTTACGTTAGCGCAATTATGGTAATTAGACAAACCCCGTTTTCAAATCCACACGTTATACAGCATAAGTGTCACTGTCCACGAGCCCCTTAATGCACTGTAGTAGCTCTACTGTTCTTTGCTGTTGTACTGCCTTCCTCGTGCCCACACACTCTCCACTTATGTGTGCTACACGTAATGCTCCATTTTACCTCTCATTCCTCCCTTTCCAGCCATTCCCCTCTTTCACTTTCCCCTTGGTAACCATTAGTCCACTCTTCAGTTCATTGAACCTGCCACTGTCTTGTTCCTTGGCTATTTCTCTTTTTTTCTAACTCTCCACAGTAGAGTGACATCAATTGCCACTTGACTTTCTCTTCGTGGCTTATTTCACTGAGAACAATACCCACAAGTTCCATCCATGTTTTTGTAATTGCTAAGATTTGTTTTCTTCATATGGCTGAATAATATTCTACGTCCCATTTACTGATGAACATTTAGCTTGGCTATTGTCAATACTTCTGTGAGAAACATATGGGTGCAATTTTCGTTTTTAACATGGGCTGCTGCATTCTGTTTATATATTTATAGATTTGTTTTTTTATATTTATTCATATATTCCTTTATTAATTCTGTAATAATTAATCTAAAATTACATGAGAATCATTAATTTTACAAGACCCACACTATAACCAAGATCAACCAGTTATGTCCCTGAAGTCACTGTCCATGAGCATTGTAAGATACTGTAGATTCCATCTCCCCCAATCCACATTAATAATGCTAATCATTATGCCTACCTTCTCCTTGCTTTCATATGTAACAACGCCACTCTCTTCCCCTTGGTAACTGTTACTCCAAACTTGTGTTCTGTGAATCTGCTGATATTTTGCTCCTTCAGTTTTATCTTGGCTCTTCGTCTCCACGCATGTGTTAAATCATTTGATACATTTCTTCTCTTCCTCACTTATTTCACTGAGCATAATATGTTCTAGCGCCATCCATGATGTAGCAAATGCTAGGATTTGTTTTCTTCTGATGGCTGAGTAACGATCCTTTCTGTATATGTACCACATCTTCTATACCCATTAATCTATTGATGTCCAATTAGCTCGGTTTCTTTGAATAGTAGTCTGATTATCATAGGGTTATATATGTCTTTATTAGCTGGGCACATTCATTGGTTTTATTGGATTCTTTAATTAATTTATTCTTTATTTACTTATTATTAAACTGTAAGTAAAAGTATAACGTGAGATTTTCTAGACTCCACCTGTCTCGAAATTCTTCCCAATGCCCCACTGCAGTCACTTCCATCAACAGAGCAATGTACTCTAGATTCACTGCCTGTCTTCACTGTTTGGTTAAGCCCTCACCACGCACCCACAAAAACATTACAGGTGCTAATTATAATGCATCCTTTCCCTTCCCACTGTTATCCCTCCATTCTCCCATGTCCACCCTAGTCGTTTTTTCTTTGGTAACTGGTAGTTCATTCTTGATCTCTGTGTGTCTGCCACTATTTTGCTCCTTCAGTTCTTTCCGGCTTCTCTATCTGCACAGATTGGTCATATCGTTTGATACTTGTCCTCCTATCTTATTTCATTGAACATAAAACCCCGCTCTTTCTTCTATGTTGTCACAAATGGGAGGATTTGTTTTCTTCTTATGGGTGAAAGGCAATTAATTGTTTATAAATACCACTTCTTCTGTATCCATTCAACTTCTGATGGAGACGGACCCGCTACTGTGAATAGTGCTGCGATAAACAAGGGGGTGCACATACCTTTTTTAAATTGGGCTACTGCATTATATCTACTTATCTATACTACTTACATTTCCTCTATGTATCTATCACCTATCATCTGACAATCTACCTTCCTGCTATCTCTCATCTATCATAGTCATCATTTATCCCTATCATCTATCATCTTTCTGCCACTATGATCTTCAATACTTTCTATGTGTATCTATCTTTTATTTCTCATGAATACAGAACTACATGAGTAATATTGTTTACTACAACTTCCATCAACAATATATCCCCAGATATCCCATTGCGTTCACTATCCTCCAGTGCAGTAAAATAATGTAGAATCACTAGTCTTCTCTGTGACGTGCAGTCCTCCACGTTCCCCAGCCCAACACTATCTACACTTATTCTAATTCACCATTTCTAACCCCCAGTCCTTCTTGTCCCTCCACTTTAACACAATCGGCCCAGTCTCTTTCCTTTCGTAAACATTAGTCCATTCTTCTCTTCAGCGTGGCTTCTACAGTTTTGATTTCTTCATTTTATTTCTTTTTTTAATACTCTGCTTGTTAGTGAAATCATTTGACAATTTTCTCACTCTCCACCGCTTATTTCACTGAGCGTAATCCTCTGTATCTCCATCCATGTTGTTGTAAATGGCAGGGTTTGTTTTAGTCATATATCTGAATAGTATCCCACTCTTCATTTGCTGATGGATACTTAGCATCACTATTGTTTTCATTGTGGTAAATAATATAGGTGTGCACACGTCTCCTTTAAACTGGCTGCTGCTTTCTCTGTTACTCTGCATTTATTTTATGCATTCGTTCATTTAATTATATCTCATTATTCTACAAGTACATGAATAAAATTATGCGTGCTAGGACCGGCCCATCACAAAGAACTCCAGGATTCTCATTTGCAGTCACACTCGGTAAGCATAGTAAGATACTGTAGAATCACTACATGTCTTCCGTGTTTTGTACAGGCATCCCCACAATGCCCATCTGCAGTATTCATGGAAATCATATAGCACGCTTTCTTTACCCCTACTTCCACCATCCATTCTCTCCTGTCCATCTCGGATCCTTTCCCTTTGGAATCTCTTAGTCCAATTTTCATTTCTGTGAATCGGATGATGTTTTGCTCCTTCAGTTTTTCTTTTTCCAACATCTCCACAGATGGCTCAAGTCACTTGACCCTTGCCTTTCTCCACCTCTTATGTCGTGAGTATATTGCCCTCCTGCACCTTCCGAGTTTTTACAAATATTAGGATTTATTGTCATCTTATGGCTGAGTAATATTCAACTGAGAATATGTACCACAAATTCTTTACTCATTAATCTACTGATGGAAAGTTACCTGGGCTACTGTGCTTACTGCTGATAAACCCGCGGATGTATGTGCCTTTTTTAACTTGTCTGCTTCAATGGATTTATTGATATGTGTTTATTATTGAGTTGTTTGTTCACCGTTAATCTGCAATTGTATGTGTAACGTATTTCCTAGACCCCCAGTTCCTCGTTTCACCCAAAACGCCCGTGCAGTCACTTCCATCACCATAACAATGTACTGTAGTATTGCTAGTTGTCTTCTCTGTTGGACAGCACTCCACGTGCATCCATTCCCACATTATATATGCTAACTGAAATGCTCCATTTCTTCCACACATCCTTTCCCCTCCATTTCCAACCGTCCTTCTCTGTCTCTTTCCCTTTGGTAACTGTGAATCTATTCTTATGTTCTGTGACACCGCTGTTTTTCTCCTTCAGCTTTTTCTTTTTTCTAATATTCCAAAGATGAGTGACATCATTTTACTTATATATGTAGGCCAGAATAGGTTATGTTTCTAAGATGTTGCAGCTCCACACGGCTGAGCTCTGCCCAACATATGCTAGTGGAGTTTGCAGGAACAGCCTTGTTGCCTGGAGATTCCATGATGTCACAGTGCGCCTCTTTCATAGAGACAGGATATGTAAGCTCAGATTAGCTGGTTCTCACTTCAGAGCATGCTACCCTGCACGGAGTTGGACTTTGGTAAGATGGGCGCTGACCACCTTGACAGGTTCAGCGGAAAAGGAAAAGAGATCCAAGATACTGCTTGTTTCTTTTGATTTTGGCACCAATACCACACAGTTACGTTAGCGCAATTATGGTAATTAGACAAACCCCGTTTTCAAATCCACACGTTATACAGCATAAGTGTCACTGTCCACGAGCCCCTTAATGCACTGTAGTAGCTCTACTGTTCTTTGCTGTTGTACTGCCTTCCTCGTGCCCACACACTCTCCACTTATGTGTGCTACACGTAATGCTCCATTTTACCTCTCATTCCTCCCTTTCCAGCCATTCCCCTCTTTCACTTTCCCCTTGGTAACCATTAGTCCACTCTTCAGTTCATTGAACCTGCCACTGTCTTGTTCCTTGACTATTTCTCTTTTTTTCTAACTCTCCACAGTAGAGTGACATCAATTGCCACTTGACTTTCTCTTCGTGGCTTATTTCACTGAGAACAATACCCACAAGTTCCATCCATGTTTTTGTAATTGCTAAGATTTGTTTTCTTCATATGGCTGAATAATATTCTACGTCCCATTTACTGATGAACATTTAGCTTGGCTATTGTCAATACTTCTGTGAGAAACATATGGGTGCAATTTTCGTTTTTAACATGGGCTGCTGCATTCTGTTTATATATTTATAGATTTGTTTTTTTATATTTATTCATATATTCCTTTATTAATTCTGTAATAATTAATCTAAAATTACATGAGAATCATTAATTTTACAAGACCCACACTATAACCAAGATCAACCAGTTATGTCCCTGAAGTCACTGTCCATGAGCATTGTAAGATACTGTAGATTCCATCTCCCCCAATCCACATTAATAATGCTAATCATTATGCCTACCTTCTCCTTGCTTTCATATGTAACAACGCCACTCTCTTCCCCTTGGTAACTGTTACTCCAAACTTGTGTTCTGTGAATCTGCTGATATTTTGCTCCTTCAGTTTTATCTTGGCTCTTCGTCTCCACGCATGTGTTAAATCATTTGATACATTTCTTCTCTTCCTCACTTATTTCACTGAGCATAATATGTTCTAGCGCCATCCATGATGTAGCAAATGCTAGGATTTGTTTTCTTCTGATGGCTGAGTAACGATCCTTTCTGTATATGTACCACATCTTCTATACCCATTAATCTATTGATGTCCAATTAGCTCGGTTTCTTTGAATAGTAGTCTGATTATCATAGGGTTATATATGTCTTTATTAGCTGGGCACATTCATTGGTTTTATTGGATTCTTTAATTAATTTATTCTTTATTTACTTATTATTAAACTGTAAGTAAAAGTATAACGTGAGATTTTCTAGACTCCACCTGTCTCGAAATTCTTCCCAATGCCCCACTGCAGTCACTTCCATCAACAGAGCAATGTACTCTAGATTCACTGCCTGTCTTCACTGTTTGGTTAAGCCCTCACCACGCACCCACAAAAACATTACAGGTGCTAATTATAATGCATCCTTTCCCTTCCCACTGTTATCCCTCCATTCTCCCATGTCCACCCTAGTCGTTTTTTCTTTGGTAACTGGTAGTTCATTCTTGATCTCTGTGTGTCTGCCACTATTTTGCTCCTTCAGTTCTTTCCGGCTTCTCTATCTGCACAGATTGGTCATATCGTTTGATACTTGTCCTCCTATCTTATTTCATTGAACATAAAACCCCGCTCTTTCTTCTATGTTGTCACAAATGGGAGGATTTGTTTTCTTCTTATGGGTGAAAGGCAATTAATTGTTTATAAATACCACTTCTTCTGTATCCATTCAACTTCTGATGGAGACGGACCCGCTACTGTGAATAGTGCTGCGATAAACAAGGGGGTGCACATACCTTTTTTAAATTGGGCTACTGCATTATATCTACTTATCTATACTACTTACATTTCCTCTATGTATCTATCACCTATCATCTGACAATCTACCTTCTTGCTATCTCTCATCTATCATAGTCATCATTTATCCCTATCATCTATCATCTTTCTGCCACTATGATCTTCAATACTTTCTATGTGTATCTATCTTTTATTTCTCATGAATACACAACTACATGAGTAATATTGTTTACTACAACTTCCATCAACAATATATCCCCAGATATCCCATTGCGTTCACTATCCTCCAGTGCAGTAAAATAATGTAGAATCACTAGTCTTCTCTGTGACGTGCAGTCCTCCACGTTCCCCAGCCCAACACTATCTACACTTATTCTAATTCACCATTTCTAACCCCCAGTCCTTCTTGTCCCTCCACTTTAACACAATCGGCCCAGTCTCTTTCCTTTCGTAAACATTAGTCCATTCTTCTCTTCAGCGTGGCTTCTACAGTTTTGATTTCTTCATTTTATTTCTTTTTTTAATACTCTGCTTGTTAGTGAAATCATTTGACAATTTTCTCACTCTCCACCGCTTATTTCACTGAGCGTAATCCTCTGTATCTCCATCCATGTTGTTGTAAATGGCAGGGTTTGTTTTAGTCATATATCTGAATAGTATCCCACTCTTCATTTGCTGATGGATACTTAGCATCACTATTGTTTTCATTGTGGTAAATAATATAGGTGTGCACACGTCTCCTTTAAACTGGCTGCTGCTTTCTCTGTTACTCTGCATTTATTTTATGCATTCGTTCATTTAATTATATCTCATTATTCTACAAGTACATGAATAAAATTATGCGTGCTAGGACCGGCCCATCACAAAGAACTCCAGGATTCTCATTTGCAGTCACACTCGGTAAGCATAGTAAGATACTGTAGAATCACTACATGTCTTCCGTGTTTTGTACAGGCATCCCCACAATGCCCATCTGCAGTATTCATGGAAATCATATAGCACGCTTTCTTTACCCCTACTTCCACCATCCATTCTCTCCTGTCCATCTCGGATCCTTTCCCTTTGGAATCTCTTAGTCCAATTTTCATTTCTGTGAATCGGATGATGTTTTGCTCCTTCAGTTTTTCTTTTTCCAACATCTCCACAGATGGCTCAAGTCACTTGACCCTTGCCTTTCTCCACCTCTTATGTCGTGAGTATATTGCCCTCCTGCACCTTCCGAGTTTTTACAAATATTAGGATTTATTGTCATCTTATGGCTGAGTAATATTCAACTGAGAATATGTACCACAAATTCTTTACTCATTAATCTACTGATGGAAAGTTACCTGGGCTACTGTGCTTACTGCTGATAAACCCGCGGATGTATGTGCCTTTTTTAACTTGTCTGCTTCAATGGATTTATTGATATGTGTTTATTATTGAGTTGTTTGTTCACCGTTAATCTGCAATTGTATGTGTAACGTATTTCCTAGACCCCCAGTTCCTCGTTTCCCCCAAAACGCCCGTGCAGTCACTTCCATCACCATAACAATGTACTGTAGTATTGCTAGTTGTCTTCTCTGTTGGACAGCACTCCACGTGCATCCATTCCCACATTATATATGCTAACTGAAATGCTCCATTTCTTCCACACATCCTTTCCCCTCCATTTCCAACCGTCCTTCTCTGTCTCTTTCCCTTTGGTAACTGTGAATCTATTCTTATGTTCTGTGACACCGCTGTTTTTCTCCTTCAGCTTTTTCTTTTTTCTAATATTCCAAAGATGAGTGACATCATTTTACTTATATATGTAGGCCAGAATAGGTTATGTTTCTAAGATGTTGCAGCTCCACACGGCTGAGCTCTGCCCAACATATGCTAGTGGAGTTTGCAGGAACAGCCTTGTTGCCTGGAGATTCCATGATGTCACAGTGCGCCTCTTTCATAGAGACAGGATATGTAAGCTCAGATTAGCTGGTTCTCACTTCAGAGCATGCTACCCTGCACGGAGTTGGACTTTGGTAAGATGGGCGCTGACCACCTTGACAGGTTCAGCGGAAAAGGAAAAGAGATCCAAGATACTGCTTGTTTCTTTTGATTTTGGCACCAATACCACACAGTTACGTTAGCGCAATTATGGTAATTAGACAAACCCCGTTTTCAAATCCACACGTTATACAGCATAAGTGTCACTGTCCACGAGCCCCTTAATGCACTGTAGTAGCTCTACTGTTCTTTGCTGTTGTACTGCCTTCCTCGTGCCCACACACTCTCCACTTATGTGTGCTACACGTAATGCTCCATTTTACCTCTCATTCCTCCCTTTCCAGCCATTCCCCTCTTTCACTTTCCCCTTGGTAACCATTAGTCCACTCTTCAGTTCATTGAACCTGCCACTGTCTTGTTCCTTGACTATTTCTCTTTTTTTCTAACTCTCCACAGTAGAGTGACATCAATTGCCACTTGACTTTCTCTTCGTGGCTTATTTCACTGAGAACAATACCCACAAGTTCCATCCATGTTTTTGTAATTGCTAAGATTTGTTTTCTTCATATGGCTGAATAATATTCTACGTCCCATTTACTGATGAACATTTAGCTTGGCTATTGTCAATACTTCTGTGAGAAACATATGGGTGCAATTTTCGTTTTTAACATGGGCTGCTGCATTCTGTTTATATATTTATAGATTTGTTTTTTTATATTTATTCATATATTCCTTTATTAATTCTGTAATAATTAATCTAAAATTACATGAGAATCATTAATTTTACAAGACCCACACTATAACCAAGATCAACCAGTTATGTCCCTGAAGTCACTGTCCATGAGCATTGTAAGATACTGTAGATTCCATCTCCCCCAATCCACATTAATAATGCTAATCATTATGCCTACCTTCTCCTTGCTTTCATATGTAACAACGCCACTCTCTTCCCCTTGGTAACTGTTACTCCAAACTTGTGTTCTGTGAATCTGCTGATATTTTGCTCCTTCAGTTTTATCTTGGCTCTTCGTCTCCACGCATGTGTTAAATCATTTGATACATTTCTTCTCTTCCTCACTTATTTCACTGAGCATAATATGTTCTAGCGCCATCCATGATGTAGCAAATGCTAGGATTTGTTTTCTTCTGATGACTGAGTAACGATCCTTTCTGTATATGTACCACATCTTCTATACCCATTAATCTATTGATGTCCAATTAGCTCGGTTTCTTTGAATAGTAGTCTGATTATCATAGGGTTATATATGTCTTTATTAGCTGGGCACATTCATTGGTTTTATTGGATTCTTTAATTAATTTATTCTTTATTTACTTATTATTAAACTGTAAGTAAAAGTATAACGTGAGATTTTCTAGACTCCACCTGTCTCGAAATTCTTCCCAATGCCCCACTGCAGTCACTTCCATCAACAGAGCAATGTACTCTAGATTCACTGCCTGTCTTCACTGTTTGGTTAAGCCCTCACCACGCACCCACAAAAACATTACAGGTGCTAATTATAATGCATCCTTTCCCTTCCCACTGTTATCCCTCCATTCTCCCATGTCCACCCTAGTCGTTTTTTCTTTGGTAACTGGTAGTTCATTCTTGATCTCTGTGTGTCTGCCACTATTTTGCTCCTTCAGTTCTTTCCGGCTTCTCTATCTGCACAGATTGGTCATATCGTTTGATACTTGTCCTCCTATCTTATTTCATTGAACATAAAACCCCGCTCTTTCTTCTATGTTGTCACAAATGGGAGGATTTGTTTTCTTCTTATGGGTGAAAGGCAATTAATTGTTTATAAATACCACTTCTTCTGTATCCATTCAACTTCTGATGGAGACGGACCCGCTACTGTGAATAGTGCTGCGATAAACAAGGGGGTGCACATACCTTTTTTAAATTGGGCTACTGCATTATATCTACTTATCTATACTACTTACATTTCCTCTATGTATCTATCACCTATCATCTGACAATCTACCTTCTTGCTATCTCTCATCTATCATAGTCATCATTTATCCCTATCATCTATCATCTTTCTGTCACTATGATCTTCAATACTTTCTATGTGTATCTATCTTTTATTTCTCATGAATACACAACTACATGAGTAATATTGTTTACTACAACTTCCATCAACAATATATCCCCAGATATCCCATTGCGTTCACTATCCTCCAGTGCAGTAAAATAATGTAGAATCACTAGTCTTCTCTGTGACGTGCAGTCCTCCACGTTCCCCAGCCCAACACTATCTACACTTATTCTAATTCACCATTTCTAACCCCCAGTCCTTCTTGTCCCTCCACTTTAACACAATCGGCCCAGTCTCTTTCCTTTCGTAAACATTAGTCCATTCTTCTCTTCAGCGTGGCTTCTACAGTTTTGATTTCTTCATTTTATTTCTTTTTTTAATACTCTGCTTGTTAGTGAAATCATTTGACAATTTTCTCACTCTCCACCGCTTATTTCACTGAGCGTAATCCTCTGTATCTCCATCCATGTTGTTGTAAATGGCAGGGTTTGTTTTAGTCATATATCTGAATAGTATCCCACTCTTCATTTGCTGATGGATACTTAGCATCACTATTGTTTTCATTGTGGTAAATAATATAGGTGTGCACACGTCTCCTTTAAACTGGCTGCTGCTTTCTCTGTTACTCTGCATTTATTTTATGCATTCGTTCATTTAATTATATCTCATTATTCTACAAGTACATGAATAAAATTATGCGTGCTAGGACCGGCCCATCACAAAGAACTCCAGGATTCTCATTTGCAGTCACACTCGGTAAGCATAGTAAGATACTGTAGAATCACTACATGTCTTCCGTGTTTTGTACAGGCATCCCCACAATGCCCATCTGCAGTATTCATGGAAATCATATAGCACGCTTTCTTTACCCCTACTTCCACCATCCATTCTCTCCTGTCCATCTCGGATCCTTTCCCTTTGGAATCTCTTAGTCCAATTTTCATTTCTGTGAATCGGATGATGTTTTGCTCCTTCAGTTTTTCTTTTTCCAACATCTCCACAGATGGCTCAAGTCACTTGACCCTTGCCTTTCTCCACCTCTTATGTCGTGAGTATATTGCCCTCCTGCACCTTCCGAGTTTTTACAAATATTAGGATTTATTGTCATCTTATGGCTGAGTAATATTCAACTGAGAATATGTACCACAAATTCTTTACTCATTAATCTACTGATGGAAAGTTACCTGGGCTACTGTGCTTACTGCTGATAAACCCGCGGATGTATGTGCCTTTTTTAACTTGTCTGCTTCAATGGATTTATTGATATGTGTTTATTATTGAGTTGTTTGTTCACCGTTAATCTGCAATTGTATGTGTAACGTATTTCCTAGACCCCCAGTTCCTCGTTTCACCCAAAACGCCCGTGCAGTCACTTCCATCACCATAACAATGTACTGTAGTATTGCTAGTTGTCTTCTCTGTTGGACAGCACTCCACGTGCATCCATTCCCACATTATATATGCTAACTGAAATGCTCCATTTCTTCCACACATCCTTTCCCCTCCATTTCCAACCGTCCTTCTCTGTCTCTTTCCCTTTGGTAACTGTGAATCTATTCTTATGTTCTGTGACACCGCTGTTTTTCTCCTTCAGCTTTTTCTTTTTTCTAATATTCCAAAGATGAGTGACATCATTTTACTTATATATGTAGGCCAGAATAGGTTATGTTTCTAAGATGTTGCAGCTCCACACGGCTGAGCTCTGCCCAACATATGCTAGTGGAGTTTGCAGGAACAGCCTTGTTGCCTGGAGATTCCATGATGTCACAGTGCGCCTCTTTCATAGAGACAGGATATGTAAGCTCAGATTAGCTGGTTCTCACTTCAGAGCATGCTACCCTGCACGGAGTTGGACTTTGGTAAGATGGGCGCTGACCACCTTGACAGGTTCAGCGGAAAAGGAAAAGAGATCCAAGATACTGCTTGTTTCTTTTGATTTTGGCACCAATACCACACAGTTACGTTAGCGCAATTATGGTAATTAGACAAACCCCGTTTTCAAATCCACACGTTATACAGCATAAGTGTCACTGTCCACGAGCCCCTTAATGCACTGTAGTAGCTCTACTGTTCTTTGCTGTTGTACTGCCTTCCTCGTGCCCACACACTCTCCACTTATGTGTGCTACACGTAATGCTCCATTTTACCTCTCATTCCTCCCTTTCCAGCCATTCCCCTCTTTCACTTTCCCCTTGGTAACCATTAGTCCACTCTTCAGTTCATTGAACCTGCCACTGTCTTGTTCCTTGACTATTTCTCTTTTTTTCTAACTCTCCACAGTAGAGTGACATCAATTGCCACTTGACTTTCTCTTCGTGGCTTATTTCACTGAGAACAATACCCACAAGTTCCATCCATGTTTTTGTAATTGCTAAGATTTGTTTTCTTCATATGGCTGAATAATATTCTACGTCCCATTTACTGATGAACATTTAGCTTGGCTATTGTCAATACTTCTGTGAGAAACATATGGGTGCAATTTTCGTTTTTAACATGGGCTGCTGCATTCTGTTTATATATTTATAGATTTGTTTTTTTATATTTATTCATATATTCCTTTATTAATTCTGTAATAATTAATCTAAAATTACATGAGAATCATTAATTTTACAAGACCCACACTATAACCAAGATCAACCAGTTATGTCCCTGAAGTCACTGTCCATGAGCATTGTAAGATACTGTAGATTCCATCTCCCCCTATCCACATTAATAATGCTAATCATTATGCCTACCTTCTCCTTGCTTTCATATGTAACAACGCCACTCTCTTCCCCTTGGTAACTGTTACTCCAAACTTGTGTTCTGTGAATCTGCTGATATTTTGCTCCTTCAGTTTTATCTTGGCTCTTCGTCTCCACGCATGTGTTAAATCATTTGATACATTTCTTCTCTTCCTCACTTATTTCACTGAGCATAATATGTTCTAGCGCCATCCATGATGTAGCAAATGCTAGGATTTGTTTTCTTCTGATGGCTGAGTAACGATCCTTTCTGTATATGTACCACATCTTCTATACCCATTAATCTATTGATGTCCAATTAGCTCGGTTTCTTTGAATAGTAGTCTGATTATCATAGGGTTATATATGTCTTTATTAGCTGGGCACATTCATTGGATTTATTGGATTCTTTAATTAATTTATTCTTTATTTACTTATTATTAAACTGTAAGTAAAAGTATAACGTGAGATTTTCTAGACTCCACCTGTCTCGAAATTCTTCCCAATGCCCCACTGCAGTCACTTCCATCAACAGAGCAATGTACTCTAGATTCACTGCCTGTCTTCACTGTTTGGTTAAGCCCTCACCACGCACCCACAAAAACATTACAGGTGCTAATTATAATGCATCCTTTCCCTTCCCACTGTTATCCCTCCATTCTCCCATGTCCACCCTAGTCGTTTTTTCTTTGGTAACTGGTAGTTCATTCTTGATCTCTGTGTGTCTGCCACTATTTTGCTCCTTCAGTTCTTTCCGGCTTCTCTATCTGCACAGATTGGTCATATCGTTTGATACTTGTCCTCCTATCTTATTTCATTGAACATAAAACCCCGCTCTTTCTTCTATGTTGTCACAAATGGGAGGATTTGTTTTCTTCTTATGGGTGAAAGGCAATTAATTGTTTATAAATACCACTTCTTCTGTATCCATTCAACTTCTGATGGAGACGGACCCGCTACTGTGAATAGTGCTGCGATAAACAAGGGGGTGCACATACCTTTTTTAAATTGGGCTACTGCATTATATCTACTTATCTATACTACTTACATTTCCTCTATGTATCTATCACCTATCATCTGACAATCTACCTTCTTGCTATCTCTCATCTATCATAGTCATCATTTATCCCTATCATCTATCATCTTTCTGCCACTATGATCTTCAATACTTTCTATGTGTATCTATCTTTTATTTCTCATGAATACACAACTACATGAGTAATATTGTTTACTACAACTTCCATCAACAATATATCCCCAGATATCCCATTGCGTTCACTATCCTCCAGTGCAGTAAAATAATGTAGAATCACTAGTCTTCTCTGTGACGTGCAGTCCTCCACGTTCCCCAGCCCAACACTATCTACACTTATTCTAATTCACCATTTCTAACCCCCAGTCCTTCTTGTCCCTCCACTTTAACACAATCGGCCCAGTCTCTTTCCTTTCGTAAACATTAGTCCATTCTTCTCTTCAGCGTGGCTTCTACAGTTTTGATTTCTTCATTTTATTTCTTTTTTTAATACTCTGCTTGTTAGTGAAATCATTTGACAATTTTCTCACTCTCCACCGCTTATTTCACTGAGCGTAATCCTCTGTATCTCCATCCATGTTGTTGTAAATGGCAGGGTTTGTTTTAGTCATATATCTGAATAGTATCCCACTCTTCATTTGCTGATGGATACTTAGCATCACTATTGTTTTCATTGTGGTAAATAATATAGGTGTGCACACGTCTCCTTTAAACTGGCTGCTGCTTTCTCTGTTACTCTGCATTTATTTTATGCATTCGTTCATTTAATTATATCTCATTATTCTACAAGTACATGAATAAAATTATGCGTGCTAGGACCGGCCCATCACAAAGAACTCCAGGATTCTCATTTGCAGTCACACTCGGTAAGCATAGTAAGATACTGTAGAATCACTACATGTCTTCCGTGTTTTGTACAGGCATCCCCACAATGCCCATCTGCAGTATTCATGGAAATCATATAGCACGCTTTCTTTACCCCTACTTCCACCATCCATTCTCTCCTGTCCATCTCGGATCCTTTCCCTTTGGAATCTCTTAGTCCAATTTTCATTTCTGTGAATCGGATGATGTTTTTCTCCTTCAGTTTTTCTTTTTCCAACATCTCCACAGATGGCTCAAGTCACTTGACCCTTGCCTTTCTCCACCTCTTATGTCGTGAGTATATTGCCCTCCTGCACCTTCCGAGTTTTTACAAATATTAGGATTTATTGTCATCTTATGGCTGAGTAATATTCAACTGAGAATATGTACCACAAATTCTTTACTCATTAATCTACTGATGGAAAGTTACCTGGGCTACTGTGCTTACTGCTGATAAACCCGCGGATGTATGTGCCTTTTTTAACTTGTCTGCTTCAATGGATTTATTGATATGTGTTTATTATTGAGTTGTTTGTTCACCGTTAATCTGCAATTGTATGTGTAACGTATTTCCTAGACCCCCAGTTCCTCGTTTCACCCAAAACGCCCGTGCAGTCACTTCCATCACCATAACAATGTACTGTAGTATTGCTAGTTGTCTTCTCTGTTGGACAGCACTCCACGTGCATCCATTCCCACATTATATATGCTAACTGAAATGCTCCATTTCTTCCACACATCCTTTCCCCTCCATTTCCAACCGTCCTTCTCTGTCTCTTTCCCTTTGGTAACTGTGAATCTATTCTTATGTTCTGTGACACCGCTGTTTTTCTCCTTCAGCTTTTTCTTTTTTCTAATATTCCAAAGATGAGTGACATCATTTTACTTATATATGTAGGCCAGAAGATGTTATGTTTCTAAGATGTTGCAGCTCCACACGGCTGAGCTCTGCCCAACATATGCTAGTGGAGTTTGCAGGAACAGCCTTGTTGCCTGGAGATTCCATGATGTCACAGTGCGCCTCTTTCATAGAGACAGGATATGTAAGCTCAGATTAGCTGGTTCTCACTTCAGAGCATGCTACCCTGCACGGAGTTGGACTTTGGTAAGATGGGCGCTGACCACCTTGACAGGTTCAGCGGAAAAGGAAAAGAGATCCAAGATACTGCTTGTTTCTTTTGATTTTGGCACCAATACCACACAGTTACGTTAGCGCAATTATGGTAATTAGACAAACCCCGTTTTCAAATCCACACGTTATACAGCATAAGTGTCACTGTCCACGAGCCCCTTAATGCACTGTAGTAGCTCTACTGTTCTTTGCTGTTGTACTGCCTTCCTCGTGCCCACACACTCTCCACTTATGTGTGCTACACGTAATGCTCCATTTTACCTCTCATTCCTCCCTTTCCAGCCATTCCCCTCTTTCACTTTCCCCTTGGTAACCATTAGTCCACTCTTCAGTTCATTGAACCTGCCACTGTCTTGTTCCTTGACTATTTCTCTTTTTTTCTAACTCTCCACAGTAGAGTGACATCAATTGCCACTTGACTTTCTCTTCGTGGCTTATTTCACTGAGAACAATACCCACAAGTTCCATCCATGTTTTTGTAATTGCTAAGATTTGTTTTCTTCATATGGCTGAATAATATTCTACGTCCCATTTACTGATGAACATTTAGCTTGGCTATTGTCAATACTTCTGTGAGAAACATATGGGTGCAATTTTCGTTTTTAACATGGGCTGCTGCATTCTGTTTATATATTTATAGATTTGTTTTTTTATATTTATTCATATATTCCTTTATTAATTCTGTAATAATTAATCTAAAATTACATGAGAATCATTAATTTTACAAGACCCACACTATAACCAAGATCAACCAGTTATGTCCCTGAAGTCACTGTCCATGAGCATTGTAAGATACTGTAGATTCCATCTCCCCCAATCCACATTAATAATGCTAATCATTATGCCTACCTTCTCCTTGCTTTCATATGTAACAACGCCACTCTCTTCCCCTTGGTAACTGTTACTCCAAACTTGTGTTCTGTGAATCTGCTGATATTTTGCTCCTTCAGTTTTATCTTGGCTCTTCGTCTCCACGCATGTGTTAAATCATTTGATACATTTCTTCTCTTCCTCACTTATTTCACTGAGCATAATATGTTCTAGCGCCATCCATGATGTAGCAAATGCTAGGATTTGTTTTCTTCTGATGGCTGAGTAACGATCCTTTCTGTATATGTACCACATCTTCTATACCCATTAATCTATTGATGTCCAATTAGCTCGGTTTCTTTGAATAGTAGTCTGATTATCATAGGGTTATATATGTCTTTATTAGCTGGGCACATTCATTGGATTTATTGGATTCTTTAATTAATTTATTCTTTATTTACTTATTATTAAACTGTAAGTAAAAGTATAACGTGAGATTTTCTAGACTCCACCTGTCTCGAAATTCTTCCCAATGCCCCACTGCAGTCACTTCCATCAACAGAGCAATGTACTCTAGATTCACTGCCTGTCTTCACTGTTTGGTTAAGCCCTCACCACGCACCCACAAAAACATTACAGGTGCTAATTATAATGCATCCTTTCCCTTCCCACTGTTATCCCTCCATTCTCCCATGTCCACCCTAGTCGTTTTTTCTTTGGTAACTGGTAGTTCATTCTTGATCTCTGTGTGTCTGCCACTATTTTGCTCCTTCAGTTCTTTCCGGCTTCTCTATCTGCACAGATTGGTCATATCGTTTGATACTTGTCCTCCTATCTTATTTCATTGAACATAAAACCCCGCTCTTTCTTCTATGTTGTCACAAATGGGAGGATTTGTTTTCTTCTTATGGGTGAAAGGCAATTAATTGTTTATAAATACCACTTCTTCTGTATCCATTCAACTTCTGATGGAGACGGACCCGCTACTGTGAATAGTGCTGCGATAAACAAGGGGGTGCACATACCTTTTTTAAATTGGGCTACTGCATTATATCTACTTATCTATACTACTTACATTTCCTCTATGTATCTATCACCTATCATCTGACAATCTACCTTCTTGCTATCTCTCATCTATCATAGTCATCATTTATCCCTATCATCTATCATCTTTCTGCCACTATGATCTTCAATACTTTCTATGTGTATCTATCTTTTATTTCTCATGAATACACAACTACATGAGTAATATTGTTTACTACAACTTCCATCAACAATATATCCCCAGATATCCCATTGCGTTCACTATCCTCCAGTGCAGTAAAATAATGTAGAATCACTAGTCTTCTCTGTGACGTGCAGTCCTCCACGTTCCCCAGCCCAACACTATCTACACTTATTCTAATTCACCATTTCTAACCCCCAGTCCTTCTTGTCCCTCCACTTTAACACAATCGGCCCAGTCTCTTTCCTTTCGTAAACATTAGTCCATTCTTCTCTTCAGCGTGGCTTCTACAGTTTTGATTTCTTCATTTTATTTCTTTTTTTAATACTCTGCTTGTTAGTGAAATCATTTGACAATTTTCTCACTCTCCACCGCTTATTTCACTGAGCGTAATCCTCTGTATCTCCATCCATGTTGTTGTAAATGGCAGGGTTTGTTTTAGTCATATATCTGAATAGTATCCCACTCTTCATTTGCTGATGGATACTTAGCATCACTATTGTTTTCATTGTGGTAAATAATATAGGTGTGCACACGTCTCCTTTAAACTGGCTGCTGCTTTCTCTGTTACTCTGCATTTATTTTATGCATTCGTTCATTTAATTATATCTCATTATTCTACAAGTACATGAATAAAATTATGCGTGCTAGGACCGGCCCATCACAAAGAACTCCAGGATTCTCATTTGCAGTCACACTCGGTAAGCATAGTAAGATACTGTAGAATCACTACATGTCTTCCGTGTTTTGTACAGGCATCCCCACAATGCCCATCTGCAGTATTCATGGAAATCATATAGCACGCTTTCTTTACCCCTACTTCCACCATCCATTCTCTCCTGTCCATCTCGGATCCTTTCCCTTTGGAATCTCTTAGTCCAATTTTCATTTCTGTGAATCGGATGATGTTTTGCTCCTTCAGTTTTTCTTTTTCCAACATCTCCACAGATGGCTCAAGTCACTTGACCCTTGCCTTTCTCCACCTCTTATGTCGTGAGTATATTGCCCTCCTGCACCTTCCGAGTTTTTACAAATATTAGGATTTATTGTCATCTTATGGCTGAGTAATATTCAACTGAGAATATGTACCACAAATTCTTTACTCATTAATCTACTGATGGAAAGTTACCTGGGCTACTGTGCTTACTGCTGATAAACCCGCGGATGTATGTGCCTTTTTTAACTTGTCTGCTTCAATGGATTTATTGATATGTGTTTATTATTGAGTTGTTTGTTCACCGTTAATCTGCAATTGTATGTGTAACGTATTTCCTAGACCCCCAGTTCCTCGTTTCACCCAAAACGCCCGTGCAGTCACTTCCATCACCATAACAATGTACTGTAGTATTGCTAGTTGTCTTCTCTGTTGGACAGCACTCCACGTGCATCCATTCCCACATTATATATGCTAACTGAAATGCTCCATTTCTTCCACACATCCTTTCCCCTCCATTTCCAACCGTCCTTCTCTGTCTCTTTCCCTTTGGTAACTGTGAATCTATTCTTATGTTCTGTGACACCGCTGTTTTTCTCCTTCAGCTTTTTCTTTTTTCTAATATTCCAAAGATGAGTGACATCATTTTACTTATATATGTAGGCCAGAAGATGTTATGTTTCTAAGATGTTGCAGCTCCACACGGCTGAGCTCTGCCCAACATATGCTAGTGGAGTTTGCAGGAACAGCCTTGTTGCCTGGAGATTCCATGATGTCACAGTGCGCCTCTTTCATAGAGACAGGATATGTAAGCTCAGATTAGCTGGTTCTCACTTCAGAGCATGCTACCCTGCACGGAGTTGGACTTTGGTAAGATGGGCGCTGACCACCTTGACAGGTTCAGCGGAAAAGGAAAAGAGATCCAAGATACTGCTTGTTTCTTTTGATTTTGGCACCAATACCACACAGTTACGTTAGCGCAATTATGGTAATTAGACAAACCCCGTTTTCAAATCCACACGTTATACAGCATAAGTGTCACTGTCCACGAGCCCCTTAATGCACTGTAGTAGCTCTACTGTTCTTTGCTGTTGTACTGCCTTCCTCGTGCCCACACACTCTCCACTTATGTGTGCTACACGTAATGCTCCATTTTACCTCTCATTCCTCCCTTTCCAGCCATTCCCCTCTTTCACTTTCCCCTTGGTAACCATTAGTCCACTCTTCAGTTCATTGAACCTGCCACTGTCTTGTTCCTTGACTATTTCTCTTTTTTTCTAACTCTCCACAGTAGAGTGACATCAATTGCCACTTGACTTTCTCTTCGTGGCTTATTTCACTGAGAACAATACCCACAAGTTCCATCCATGTTTTTGTAATTGCTAAGATTTGTTTTCTTCATATGGCTGAATAATATTCTACGTCCCATTTACTGATGAACATTTAGCTTGGCTATTGTCAATACTTCTGTGAGAAACATATGGGTGCAATTTTCGTTTTTAACATGGGCTGCTGCATTCTGTTTATATATTTATAGATTTGTTTTTTTATATTTATTCATATATTCCTTTATTAATTCTGTAATAATTAATCTAAAATTACATGAGAATCATTAATTTTACAAGACCCACACTATAACCAAGATCAACCAGTTATGTCCCTGAAGTCACTGTCCATGAGCATTGTAAGATACTGTAGATTCCATCTCCCCCAATCCACATTAATAATGCTAATCATTATGCCTACCTTCTCCTTGCTTTCATATGTAACAACGCCACTCTCTTCCCCTTGGTAACTGTTACTCCAAACTTGTGTTCTGTGAATCTGCTGATATTTTGCTCCTTCAGTTTTATCTTGGCTCTTCGTCTCCACGCATGTGTTAAATCATTTGATACATTTCTTCTCTTCCTCACTTATTTCACTGAGCATAATATGTTCTAGCGCCATCCATGATGTAGCAAATGCTAGGATTTGTTTTCTTCTGATGGCTGAGTAACGATCCTTTCTGTATATGTACCACATCTTCTATACCCATTAATCTATTGATGTCCAATTAGCTCGGTTTCTTTGAATAGTAGTCTGATTATCATAGGGTTATATATGTCTTTATTAGCTGGGCACATTCATTGGATTTATTGGATTCTTTAATTAATTTATTCTTTATTTACTTATTATTAAACTGTAAGTAAAAGTATAACGTGAGATTTTCTAGACTCCACCTGTCTCGAAATTCTTCCCAATGCCCCACTGCAGTCACTTCCATCAACAGAGCAATGTACTCTAGATTCACTGCCTGTCTTCACTGTTTGGTTAAGCCCTCACCACGCACCCACAAAAACATTACAGGTGCTAATTATAATGCATCCTTTCCCTTCCCACTGTTATCCCTCCATTCTCCCATGTCCACCCTAGTCGTTTTTTCTTTGGTAACTGGTAGTTCATTCTTGATCTCTGTGTGTCTGCCACTATTTTGCTCCTTCAGTTCTTTCCGGCTTCTCTATCTGCACAGATTGGTCATATCGTTTGATACTTGTCCTCCTATCTTATTTCATTGAACATAAAACCCCGCTCTTTCTTCTATGTTGTCACAAATGGGAGGATTTGTTTTCTTCTTATGGGTGAAAGGCAATTAATTGTTTATAAATACCACTTCTTCTGTATCCATTCAACTTCTGATGGAGACGGACCCGCTACTGTGAATAGTGCTGCGATAAACAAGGGGGTGCACATACCTTTTTTAAATTGGGCTACTGCATTATATCTACTTATCTATACTACTTACATTTCCTCTATGTATCTATCACCTATCATCTGACAATCTACCTTCTTGCTATCTCTCATCTATCATAGTCATCATTTATCCCTATCATCTATCATCTTTCTGCCACTATGATCTTCAATACTTTCTATGTGTATCTATCTTTTATTTCTCATGAATACACAACTACATGAGTAATATTGTTTACTACAACTTCCATCAACAATATATCCCCAGATATCCCATTGCGTTCACTATCCTCCAGTGCAGTAAAATAATGTAGAATCACTAGTCTTCTCTGTGACGTGCAGTCCTCCACGTTCCCCAGCCCAACACTATCTACACTTATTCTAATTCACCATTTCTAACCCCCAGTCCTTCTTGTCCCTCCACTTTAACACAATCGGCCCAGTCTCTTTCCTTTCGTAAACATTAGTCCATTCTTCTCTTCAGCGTGGCTTCTACAGTTTTGATTTCTTCATTTTATTTCTTTTTTTAATACTCTGCTTGTTAGTGAAATCATTTGACAATTTTCTCACTCTCCACCGCTTATTTCACTGAGCGTAATCCTCTGTATCTCCATCCATGTTGTTGTAAATGGCAGGGTTTGTTTTAGTCATATATCTGAATAGTATCCCACTCTTCATTTGCTGATGGATACTTAGCATCACTATTGTTTTCATTGTGGTAAATAATATAGGTGTGCACACGTCTCCTTTAAACTGGCTGCTGCTTTCTCTGTTACTCTGCATTTATTTTATGCATTCGTTCATTTAATTATATCTCATTATTCTACAAGTACATGAATAAAATTATGCGTGCTAGGACCGGCCCATCACAAAGAACTCCAGGATTCTCATTTGCAGTCACACTCGGTAAGCATAGTAAGATACTGTAGAATCACTACATGTCTTCCGTGTTTTGTACAGGCATCCCCACAATGCCCATCTGCAGTATTCATGGAAATCATATAGCACGCTTTCTTTACCCCTACTTCCACCATCCATTCTCTCCTGTCCATCTCGGATCCTTTCCCTTTGGAATCTCTTAGTCCAATTTTCATTTCTGTGAATCGGATGATGTTTTGCTCCTTCAGTTTTTCTTTTTCCAACATCTCCACAGATGGCTCAAGTCACTTGACCCTTGCCTTTCTCCACCTCTTATGTCGTGAGTATATTGCCCTCCTGCACCTTCCGAGTTTTTACAAATATTAGGATTTATTGTCATCTTATGGCTGAGTAATATTCAACTGAGAATATGTACCACAAATTCTTTACTCATTAATCTACTGATGGAAAGTTACCTGGGCTACTGTGCTTACTGCTGATAAACCCGCGGATGTATGTGCCTTTTTTAACTTGTCTGCTTCAATGGATTTATTGATATGTGTTTATTATTGAGTTGTTTGTTCACCGTTAATCTGCAATTGTATGTGTAACGTATTTCCTAGACCCCCAGTTCCTCGTTTCACCCAAAACGCCCGTGCAGTCACTTCCATCACCATAACAATGTACTGTAGTATTGCTAGTTGTCTTCTCTGTTGGACAGCACTCCACGTGCATCCATTCCCACATTATATATGCTAACTGAAATGCTCCATTTCTTCCACACATCCTTTCCCCTCCATTTCCAACCGTCCTTCTCTGTCTCTTTCCCTTTGGTAACTGTGAATCTATTCTTATGTTCTGTGACACCGCTGTTTTTCTCCTTCAGCTTTTTCTTTTTTCTAATATTCCAAAGATGAGTGACATCATTTTACTTATATATGTAGGCCAGAATAGGTTATGTTTCTAAGATGTTGCAGCTCCACACGGCTGAGCTCTGCCCAACATATGCTAGTGGAGTTTGCAGGAACAGCCTTGTTGCCTGGAGATTCCATGATGTCACAGTGCGCCTCTTTCATAGAGACAGGATATGTAAGCTCAGATTAGCTGGTTCTCACTTCAGAGCATGCTACCCTGCACGGAGTTGGACTTTGGTAAGATGGGCGCTGACCACCTTGACAGGTTCAGCGGAAAAGGAAAAGAGATCCAAGATACTGCTTGTTTCTTTTGATTTTGGCACCAATACCACACAGTTACGTTAGCGCAATTATGGTAATTAGACAAACCCCGTTTTCAAATCCACACGTTATACAGCATAAGTGTCACTGTCCACGAGCCCCTTAATGCACTGTAGTAGCTCTACTGTTCTTTGCTGTTGTACTGCCTTCCTCGTGCCCACACACTCTCCACTTATGTGTGCTACACGTAATGCTCCATTTTACCTCTCATTCCTCCCTTTCCAGCCATTCCCCTCTTTCACTTTCCCCTTGGTAACCATTAGTCCACTCTTCAGTTCATTGAACCTGCCACTGTCTTGTTCCTTGACTATTTCTCTTTTTTTCTAACTCTCCACAGTAGAGTGACATCAATTGCCACTTGACTTTCTCTTCGTGGCTTATTTCACTGAGAACAATACCCACAAGTTCCATCCATGTTTTTGTAATTGCTAAGATTTGTTTTCTTCATATGGCTGAATAATATTCTACGTCCCATTTACTGATGAACATTTAGCTTGGCTATTGTCAATACTTCTGTGAGAAACATATGGGTGCAATTTTCGTTTTTAACATGGGCTGCTGCATTCTGTTTATATATTTATAGATTTGTTTTTTTATATTTATTCATATATTCCTTTATTAATTCTGTAATAATTAATCTAAAATTACATGAGAATCATTAATTTTACAAGACCCACACTATAACCAAGATCAACCAGTTATGTCCCTGAAGTCACTGTCCATGAGCATTGTAAGATACTGTAGATTCCATCTCCCCCTATCCACATTAATAATGCTAATCATTATGCCTACCTTCTCCTTGCTTTCATATGTAACAACGCCACTCTCTTCCCCTTGGTAACTGTTACTCCAAACTTGTGTTCTGTGAATCTGCTGATATTTTGCTCCTTCAGTTTTATCTTGGCTCTTCGTCTCCACGCATGTGTTAAATCATTTGATACATTTCTTCTCTTCCTCACTTATTTCACTGAGCATAATATGTTCTAGCGCCATCCATGATGTAGCAAATGCTAGGATTTGTTTTCTTCTGATGGCTGAGTAACGATCCTTTCTGTATATGTACCACATCTTCTATACCCATTAATCTATTGATGTCCAATTAGCTCGGTTTCTTTGAATAGTAGTCTGATTATCATAGGGTTATATATGTCTTTATTAGCTGGGCACATTCATTGGATTTATTGGATTCTTTAATTAATTTATTCTTTATTTACTTATTATTAAACTGTAAGTAAAAGTATAACGTGAGATTTTCTAGACTCCACCTGTCTCGAAATTCTTCCCAATGCCCCACTGCAGTCACTTCCATCAACAGAGCAATGTACTCTAGATTCACTGCCTGTCTTCACTGTTTGGTTAAGCCCTCACCACGCACCCACAGAAACATTACAGGTGCTAATTATAATGCATCCTTTCCCTTCCCACTGTTATCCCTCCATTCTCCCATGTCCACCCTAGTCGTTTTTTCTTTGGTAACTGGTAGTTCATTCTTGATCTCTGTGTGTCTGCCACTATTTTGCTCCTTCAGTTCTTTCCGGCTTCTCTATCTGCACAGATTGGTCATATCGTTTGATACTTGTCCTCCTATCTTATTTCATTGAACATAAAACCCCGCTCTTTCTTCTATGTTGTCACAAATGGGAGGATTTGTTTTCTTCTTATGGGTGAAAGGCAATTAATTGTTTATAAATACCACTTCTTCTGTATCCATTCAACTTCTGATGGAGACGGACCCGCTACTGTGAATAGTGCTGCGATAAACAAGGGGGTGCACATACCTTTTTTAAATTGGGCTACTGCATTATATCTACTTATCTATACTACTTACATTTCCTCTATGTATCTATCACCTATCATCTGACAATCTACCTTCTTGCTATCTCTCATCTATCATAGTCATCATTTATCCCTATCATCTATCATCTTTCTGCCACTATGATCTTCAATACTTTCTATGTGTATCTATCTTTTATTTCTCATGAATACACAACTACATGAGTAATATTGTTTACTACAACTTCCATCAACAATATATCCCCAGATATCCCATTGCGTTCACTATCCTCCAGTGCAGTAAAATAATGTAGAATCACTAGTCTTCTCTGTGACGTGCAGTCCTCCACGTTCCCCAGCCCAACACTATCTACACTTATTCTAATTCACCATTTCTAACCCCCAGTCCTTCTTGTCCCTCCACTTTAACACAATCGGCCCAGTCTCTTTCCTTTCGTAAACATTAGTCCATTCTTCTCTTCAGCGTGGCTTCTACAGTTTTGATTTCTTCATTTTATTTCTTTTTTTAATACTCTGCTTGTTAGTGAAATCATTTGACAATTTTCTCACTCTCCACCGCTTATTTCACTGAGCGTAATCCTCTGTATCTCCATCCATGTTGTTGTAAATGGCAGGGTTTGTTTTAGTCATATATCTGAATAGTATCCCACTCTTCATTTGCTGATGGATACTTAGCATCACTATTGTTTTCATTGTGGTAAATAATATAGGTGTGCACACGTCTCCTTTAAACTGGCTGCTGCTTTCTCTGTTACTCTGCATTTATTTTATGCATTCGTTCATTTAATTATATCTCATTATTCTACAAGTACATGAATAAAATTATGCGTGCTAGGACCGGCCCATCACAAAGAACTCCAGGATTCTCATTTGCAGTCACACTCGGTAAGCATAGTAAGATACTGTAGAATCACTACATGTCTTCCGTGTTTTGTACAGGCATCCCCACAATGCCCATCTGCAGTATTCATGGAAATCATATAGCACGCTTTCTTTACCCCTACTTCCACCATCCATTCTCTCCTGTCCATCTCGGATCCTTTCCCTTTGGAATCTCTTAGTCCAATTTTCATTTCTGTGAATCGGATGATGTTTTTCTCCTTCAGTTTTTCTTTTTCCAACATCTCCACAGATGGCTCAAGTCACTTGACCCTTGCCTTTCTCCACCTCTTATGTCGTGAGTATATTGCCCTCCTGCACCTTCCGAGTTTTTACAAATATTAGGATTTATTGTCATCTTATGGCTGAGTAATATTCAACTGAGAATATGTACCACAAATTCTTTACTCATTAATCTACTGATGGAAAGTTACCTGGGCTACTGTGCTTACTGCTGATAAACCCGCGGATGTATGTGCCTTTTTTAACTTGTCTGCTTCAATGGATTTATTGATATGTGTTTATTATTGAGTTGTTTGTTCACCGTTAATCTGCAATTGTATGTGTAACGTATTTCCTAGACCCCCAGTTCCTCGTTTCACCCAGAACGCCCGTGCAGTCACTTCCATCACCATAACAATGTACTGTAGTATTGCTAGTTGTCTTCTCTGTTGGACAGCACTCCACGTGCATCCATTCCCACATTATATATGCTAACTGAAATGCTCCATTTCTTCCACACATCCTTTCCCCTCCATTTCCAACCGTCCTTCTCTGTCTCTTTCCCTTTGGTAACTGTGAATCTATTCTTATGTTCTGTGACACCGCTGTTTTTCTCCTTCAGCTTTTTCTTTTTTCTAATATTCCAAAGATGAGTGACATCATTTTACTTATATATGTAGGCCAGAAGATGTTATGTTTCTAAGATGTTGCAGCTCCACACGGCTGAGCTCTGCCCAACATATGCTAGTGGAGTTTGCAGGAACAGCCTTGTTGCCTGGAGATTCCATGATGTCACAGTGCGCCTCTTTCATAGAGACAGGATATGTAAGCTCAGATTAGCTGGTTCTCACTTCAGAGCATGCTACCCTGCACGGAGTTGGACTTTGGTAAGATGGGCGCTGACCACCTTGACAGGTTCAGCGGAAAAGGAAAAGAGATCCAAGATACTGCTTGTTTCTTTTGATTTTGGCACCAATACCACACAGTTACGTTAGCGCAATTATGGTAATTAGACAAACCCCGTTTTCAAATCCACACGTTATACAGCATAAGTGTCACTGTCCACGAGCCCCTTAATGCACTGTAGTAGCTCTACTGTTCTTTGCTGTTGTACTGCCTTCCTCGTGCCCACACACTCTCCACTTATGTGTGCTACACGTAATGCTCCATTTTACCTCTCATTCCTCCCTTTCCAGCCATTCCCCTCTTTCACTTTCCCCTTGGTAACCATTAGTCCACTCTTCAGTTCATTGAACCTGCCACTGTCTTGTTCCTTGACTATTTCTCTTTTTTTCTAACTCTCCACAGTAGAGTGACATCAATTGCCACTTGACTTTCTCTTCGTGGCTTATTTCACTGAGAACAATACCCACAAGTTCCATCCATGTTTTTGTAATTGCTAAGATTTGTTTTCTTCATATGGCTGAATAATATTCTACGTCCCATTTACTGATGAACATTTAGCTTGGCTATTGTCAATACTTCTGTGAGAAACATATGGGTGCAATTTTCGTTTTTAACATGGGCTGCTGCATTCTGTTTATATATTTATAGATTTGTTTTTTTATATTTATTCATATATTCCTTTATTAATTCTGTAATAATTAATCTAAAATTACATGAGAATCATTAATTTTACAAGACCCACACTATAACCAAGATCAACCAGTTATGTCCCTGAAGTCACTGTCCATGAGCATTGTAAGATACTGTAGATTCCATCTCCCCCAATCCACATTAATAATGCTAATCATTATGCCTACCTTCTCCTTGCTTTCATATGTAACAACGCCACTCTCTTCCCCTTGGTAACTGTTACTCCAAACTTGTGTTCTGTGAATCTGCTGATATTTTGCTCCTTCAGTTTTATCTTGGCTCTTCGTCTCCACGCATGTGTTAAATCATTTGATACATTTCTTCTCTTCCTCACTTATTTCACTGAGCATAATATGTTCTAGCGCCATCCATGATGTAGCAAATGCTAGGATTTGTTTTCTTCTGATGGCTGAGTAACGATCCTTTCTGTATATGTACCACATCTTCTATACCCATTAATCTATTGATGTCCAATTAGCTCGGTTTCTTTGAATAGTAGTCTGATTATCATAGGGTTATATATGTCTTTATTAGCTGGGCACATTCATTGGATTTATTGGATTCTTTAATTAATTTATTCTTTATTTACTTATTATTAAACTGTAAGTAAAAGTATAACGTGAGATTTTCTAGACTCCACCTGTCTCGAAATTCTTCCCAATGCCCCACTGCAGTCACTTCCATCAACAGAGCAATGTACTCTAGATTCACTGCCTGTCTTCACTGTTTGGTTAAGCCCTCACCACGCACCCACAAAAACATTACAGGTGCTAATTATAATGCATCCTTTCCCTTCCCACTGTTATCCCTCCATTCTCCCATGTCCACCCTAGTCGTTTTTTCTTTGGTAACTGGTAGTTCATTCTTGATCTCTGTGTGTCTGCCACTATTTTGCTCCTTCAGTTCTTTCCGGCTTCTCTATCTGCACAGATTGGTCATATCGTTTGATACTTGTCCTCCTATCTTATTTCATTGAACATAAAACCCCGCTCTTTCTTCTATGTTGTCACAAATGGGAGGATTTGTTTTCTTCTTATGGGTGAAAGGCAATTAATTGTTTATAAATACCACTTCTTCTGTATCCATTCAACTTCTGATGGAGACGGACCCGCTACTGTGAATAGTGCTGCGATAAACAAGGGGGTGCACATACCTTTTTTAAATTGGGCTACTGCATTATATCTACTTATCTATACTACTTACATTTCCTCTATGTATCTATCACCTATCATCTGACAATCTACCTTCTTGCTATCTCTCATCTATCATAGTCATCATTTATCCCTATCATCTATCATCTTTCTGCCACTATGATCTTCAATACTTTCTATGTGTATCTATCTTTTATTTCTCATGAATACACAACTACATGAGTAATATTGTTTACTACAACTTCCATCAACAATATATCCCCAGATATCCCATTGCGTTCACTATCCTCCAGTGCAGTAAAATAATGTAGAATCACTAGTCTTCTCTGTGACGTGCAGTCCTCCACGTTCCCCAGCCCAACACTATCTACACTTATTCTAATTCACCATTTCTAACCCCCAGTCCTTCTTGTCCCTCCACTTTAACACAATCGGCCCAGTCTCTTTCCTTTCGTAAACATTAGTCCATTCTTCTCTTCAGCGTGGCTTCTACAGTTTTGATTTCTTCATTTTATTTCTTTTTTTAATACTCTGCTTGTTAGTGAAATCATTTGACAATTTTCTCACTCTCCACCGCTTATTTCACTGAGCGTAATCCTCTGTATCTCCATCCATGTTGTTGTAAATGGCAGGGTTTGTTTTAGTCATATATCTGAATAGTATCCCACTCTTCATTTGCTGATGGATACTTAGCATCACTATTGTTTTCATTGTGGTAAATAATATAGGTGTGCACACGTCTCCTTTAAACTGGCTGCTGCTTTCTCTGTTACTCTGCATTTATTTTATGCATTCGTTCATTTAATTATATCTCATTATTCTACAAGTACATGAATAAAATTATGCGTGCTAGGACCGGCCCATCACAAAGAACTCCAGGATTCTCATTTGCAGTCACACTCGGTAAGCATAGTAAGATACTGTAGAATCACTACATGTCTTCCGTGTTTTGTACAGGCATCCCCACAATGCCCATCTGCAGTATTCATGGAAATCATATAGCACGCTTTCTTTACCCCTACTTCCACCATCCATTCTCTCCTGTCCATCTCGGATCCTTTCCCTTTGGAATCTCTTAGTCCAATTTTCATTTCTGTGAATCGGATGATGTTTTGCTCCTTCAGTTTTTCTTTTTCCAACATCTCCACAGATGGCTCAAGTCACTTGACCCTTGCCTTTCTCCACCTCTTATGTCGTGAGTATATTGCCCTCCTGCACCTTCCGAGTTTTTACAAATATTAGGATTTATTGTCATCTTATGGCTGAGTAATATTCAACTGAGAATATGTACCACAAATTCTTTACTCATTAATCTACTGATGGAAAGTTACCTGGGCTACTGTGCTTACTGCTGATAAACCCGCGGATGTATGTGCCTTTTTTAACTTGTCTGCTTCAATGGATTTATTGATATGTGTTTATTATTGAGTTGTTTGTTCACCGTTAATCTGCAATTGTATGTGTAACGTATTTCCTAGACCCCCAGTTCCTCGTTTCACCCAAAACGCCCGTGCAGTCACTTCCATCACCATAACAATGTACTGTAGTATTGCTAGTTGTCTTCTCTGTTGGACAGCACTCCACGTGCATCCATTCCCACATTATATATGCTAACTGAAATGCTCCATTTCTTCCACACATCCTTTCCCCTCCATTTCCAACCGTCCTTCTCTGTCTCTTTCCCTTTGGTAACTGTGAATCTATTCTTATGTTCTGTGACACCGCTGTTTTTCTCCTTCAGCTTTTTCTTTTTTCTAATATTCCAAAGATGAGTGACATCATTTTACTTATATATGTAGGCCAGAAGATGTTATGTTTCTAAGATGTTGCAGCTCCACACGGCTGAGCTCTGCCCAACATATGCTAGTGGAGTTTGCAGGAACAGCCTTGTTGCCTGGAGATTCCATGATGTCACAGTGCGCCTCTTTCATAGAGACAGGATATGTAAGCTCAGATTAGCTGGTTCTCACTTCAGAGCATGCTACCCTGCACGGAGTTGGACTTTGGTAAGATGGGCGCTGACCACCTTGACAGGTTCAGCGGAAAAGGAAAAGAGATCCAAGATACTGCTTGTTTCTTTTGATTTTGGCACCAATACCACACAGTTACGTTAGCGCAATTATGGTAATTAGACAAACCCCGTTTTCAAATCCACACGTTATACAGCATAAGTGTCACTGTCCACGAGCCCCTTAATGCACTGTAGTAGCTCTACTGTTCTTTGCTGTTGTACTGCCTTCCTCGTGCCCACACACTCTCCACTTATGTGTGCTACACGTAATGCTCCATTTTACCTCTCATTCCTCCCTTTCCAGCCATTCCCCTCTTTCACTTTCCCCTTGGTAACCATTAGTCCACTCTTCAGTTCATTGAACCTGCCACTGTCTTGTTCCTTGACTATTTCTCTTTTTTTCTAACTCTCCACAGTAGAGTGACATCAATTGCCACTTGACTTTCTCTTCGTGGCTTATTTCACTGAGAACAATACCCACAAGTTCCATCCATGTTTTTGTAATTGCTAAGATTTGTTTTCTTCATATGGCTGAATAATATTCTACGTCCCATTTACTGATGAACATTTAGCTTGGCTATTGTCAATACTTCTGTGAGAAACATATGGGTGCAATTTTCGTTTTTAACATGGGCTGCTGCATTCTGTTTATATATTTATAGATTTGTTTTTTTATATTTATTCATATATTCCTTTATTAATTCTGTAATAATTAATCTAAAATTACATGAGAATCATTAATTTTACAAGACCCACACTATAACCAAGATCAACCAGTTATGTCCCTGAAGTCACTGTCCATGAGCATTGTAAGATACTGTAGATTCCATCTCCCCCAATCCACATTAATAATGCTAATCATTATGCCTACCTTCTCCTTGCTTTCATATGTAACAACGCCACTCTCTTCCCCTTGGTAACTGTTACTCCAAACTTGTGTTCTGTGAATCTGCTGATATTTTGCTCCTTCAGTTTTATCTTGGCTCTTCGTCTCCACGCATGTGTTAAATCATTTGATACATTTCTTCTCTTCCTCACTTATTTCACTGAGCATAATATGTTCTAGCGCCATCCATGATGTAGCAAATGCTAGGATTTGTTTTCTTCTGATGGCTGAGTAACGATCCTTTCTGTATATGTACCACATCTTCTATACCCATTAATCTATTGATGTCCAATTAGCTCGGTTTCTTTGAATAGTAGTCTGATTATCATAGGGTTATATATGTCTTTATTAGCTGGGCACATTCATTGGATTTATTGGATTCTTTAATTAATTTATTCTTTATTTACTTATTATTAAACTGTAAGTAAAAGTATAACGTGAGATTTTCTAGACTCCACCTGTCTCGAAATTCTTCCCAATGCCCCACTGCAGTCACTTCCATCAACAGAGCAATGTACTCTAGATTCACTGCCTGTCTTCACTGTTTGGTTAAGCCCTCACCA
Source organism: Manis pentadactyla (assembly GCF_030020395.1). Lineage (NCBI taxonomy): Eukaryota > Metazoa > Chordata > Mammalia > Pholidota > Manidae > Manis > Manis pentadactyla. The sequence continues at coordinate 12,026,386 of NC_080039.1, read as the reverse complement.
CGCACCCACAAAAACATTACAGGTGCTAATTATAATGCATCCTTTCCCTTCCCACTGTTATCCCTCCATTCTCCCATGTCCACCCTAGTCGTTTTTTCTTTGGTAACTGGTAGTTCATTCTTGATCTCTGTGTGTCTGCCACTATTTTGCTCCTTCAGTTCTTTCCGGCTTCTCTATCTGCACAGATTGGTCATATCGTTTGATACTTGTCCTCCTATCTTATTTCATTGAACATAAAACCCCGCTCTTTCTTCTATGTTGTCACAAATGGGAGGATTTGTTTTCTTCTTATGGGTGAAAGGCAATTAATTGTTTATAAATACCACTTCTTCTGTATCCATTCAACTTCTGATGGAGACGGACCCGCTACTGTGAATAGTGCTGCGATAAACAAGGGGGTGCACATACCTTTTTTAAATTGGGCTACTGCATTATATCTACTTATCTATACTACTTACATTTCCTCTATGTATCTATCACCTATCATCTGACAATCTACCTTCTTGCTATCTCTCATCTATCATAGTCATCATTTATCCCTATCATCTATCATCTTTCTGCCACTATGATCTTCAATACTTTCTATGTGTATCTATCTTTTATTTCTCATGAATACACAACTACATGAGTAATATTGTTTACTACAACTTCCATCAACAATATATCCCCAGATATCCCATTGCGTTCACTATCCTCCAGTGCAGTAAAATAATGTAGAATCACTAGTCTTCTCTGTGACGTGCAGTCCTCCACGTTCCCCAGCCCAACACTATCTACACTTATTCTAATTCACCATTTCTAACCCCCAGTCCTTCTTGTCCCTCCACTTTAACACAATCGGCCCAGTCTCTTTCCTTTCGTAAACATTAGTCCATTCTTCTCTTCAGCGTGGCTTCTACAGTTTTGATTTCTTCATTTTATTTCTTTTTTTAATACTCTGCTTGTTAGTGAAATCATTTGACAATTTTCTCACTCTCCACCGCTTATTTCACTGAGCGTAATCCTCTGTATCTCCATCCATGTTGTTGTAAATGGCAGGGTTTGTTTTAGTCATATATCTGAATAGTATCCCACTCTTCATTTGCTGATGGATACTTAGCATCACTATTGTTTTCATTGTGGTAAATAATATAGGTGTGCACACGTCTCCTTTAAACTGGCTGCTGCTTTCTCTGTTACTCTGCATTTATTTTATGCATTCGTTCATTTAATTATATCTCATTATTCTACAAGTACATGAATAAAATTATGCGTGCTAGGACCGGCCCATCACAAAGAACTCCAGGATTCTCATTTGCAGTCACACTCGGTAAGCATAGTAAGATACTGTAGAATCACTACATGTCTTCCGTGTTTTGTACAGGCATCCCCACAATGCCCATCTGCAGTATTCATGGAAATCATATAGCACGCTTTCTTTACCCCTACTTCCACCATCCATTCTCTCCTGTCCATCTCGGATCCTTTCCCTTTGGAATCTCTTAGTCCAATTTTCATTTCTGTGAATCGGATGATGTTTTGCTCCTTCAGTTTTTCTTTTTCCAACATCTCCACAGATGGCTCAAGTCACTTGACCCTTGCCTTTCTCCACCTCTTATGTCGTGAGTATATTGCCCTCCTGCACCTTCCGAGTTTTTACAAATATTAGGATTTATTGTCATCTTATGGCTGAGTAATATTCAACTGAGAATATGTACCACAAATTCTTTACTCATTAATCTACTGATGGAAAGTTACCTGGGCTACTGTGCTTACTGCTGATAAACCCGCGGATGTATGTGCCTTTTTTAACTTGTCTGCTTCAATGGATTTATTGATATGTGTTTATTATTGAGTTGTTTGTTCACCGTTAATCTGCAATTGTATGTGTAACGTATTTCCTAGACCCCCAGTTCCTCGTTTCACCCAAAACGCCCGTGCAGTCACTTCCATCACCATAACAATGTACTGTAGTATTGCTAGTTGTCTTCTCTGTTGGACAGCACTCCACGTGCATCCATTCCCACATTATATATGCTAACTGAAATGCTCCATTTCTTCCACACATCCTTTCCCCTCCATTTCCAACCGTCCTTCTCTGTCTCTTTCCCTTTGGTAACTGTGAATCTATTCTTATGTTCTGTGACACCGCTGTTTTTCTCCTTCAGCTTTTTCTTTTTTCTAATATTCCAAAGATGAGTGACATCATTTTACTTATATATGTAGGCCAGAATAGGTTATGTTTCTAAGATGTTGCAGCTCCACACGGCTGAGCTCTGCCCAACATATGCTAGTGGAGTTTGCAGGAACAGCCTTGTTGCCTGGAGATTCCATGATGTCACAGTGCGCCTCTTTCATAGAGACAGGATATGTAAGCTCAGATTAGCTGGTTCTCACTTCAGAGCATGCTACCCTGCACGGAGTTGGACTTTGGTAAGATGGGCGCTGACCACCTTGACAGGTTCAGCGGAAAAGGAAAAGAGATCCAAGATACTGCTTGTTTCTTTTGATTTTGGCACCAATACCACACAGTTACGTTAGCGCAATTATGGTAATTAGACAAACCCCGTTTTCAAATCCACACGTTATACAGCATAAGTGTCACTGTCCACGAGCCCCTTAATGCACTGTAGTAGCTCTACTGTTCTTTGCTGTTGTACTGCCTTCCTCGTGCCCACACACTCTCCACTTATGTGTGCTACACGTAATGCTCCATTTTACCTCTCATTCCTCCCTTTCCAGCCATTCCCCTCTTTCACTTTCCCCTTGGTAACCATTAGTCCACTCTTCAGTTCATTGAACCTGCCACTGTCTTGTTCCTTGACTATTTCTCTTTTTTTCTAACTCTCCACAGTAGAGTGACATCAATTGCCACTTGACTTTCTCTTCGTGGCTTATTTCACTGAGAACAATACCCACAAGTTCCATCCATGTTTTTGTAATTGCTAAGATTTGTTTTCTTCATATGGCTGAATAATATTCTACGTCCCATTTACTGATGAACATTTAGCTTGGCTATTGTCAATACTTCTGTGAGAAACATATGGGTGCAATTTTCGTTTTTAACATGGGCTGCTGCATTCTGTTTATATATTTATAGATTTGTTTTTTTATATTTATTCATATATTCCTTTATTAATTCTGTAATAATTAATCTAAAATTACATGAGAATCATTAATTTTACAAGACCCACACTATAACCAAGATCAACCAGTTATGTCCCTGAAGTCACTGTCCATGAGCATTGTAAGATACTGTAGATTCCATCTCCCCCTATCCACATTAATAATGCTAATCATTATGCCTACCTTCTCCTTGCTTTCATATGTAACAACGCCACTCTCTTCCCCTTGGTAACTGTTACTCCAAACTTGTGTTCTGTGAATCTGCTGATATTTTGCTCCTTCAGTTTTATCTTGGCTCTTCGTCTCCACGCATGTGTTAAATCATTTGATACATTTCTTCTCTTCCTCACTTATTTCACTGAGCATAATATGTTCTAGCGCCATCCATGATGTAGCAAATGCTAGGATTTGTTTTCTTCTCATGGCTGAGTAACGATCCTTTCTGTATATGTACCACATCTTCTATACCCATTAATCTATTGATGTCCAATTAGCTCGGTTTCTTTGAATAGTAGTCTGATTATCATAGGGTTATATATGTCTTTATTAGCTGGGCACATTCATTGGATTTATTGGATTCTTTAATTAATTTATTCTTTATTTACTTATTATTAAACTGTAAGTAAAAGTATAACGTGAGATTTTCTAGACTCCACCTGTCTCGAAATTCTTCCCAATGCCCCACTGCAGTCACTTCCATCAACAGAGCAATGTACTCTAGATTCACTGCCTGTCTTCACTGTTTGGTTAAGCCCTCACCACGCACCCACAAAAACATTACAGGTGCTAATTATAATGCATCCTTTCCCTTCCCACTGTTATCCCTCCATTCTCCCATGTCCACCCTAGTCGTTTTTTCTTTGGTAACTGGTAGTTCATTCTTGATCTCTGTGTGTCTGCCACTATTTTGCTCCTTCAGTTCTTTCCGGCTTCTCTATCTGCACAGATTGGTCATATCGTTTGATACTTGTCCTCCTATCTTATTTCATTGAACATAAAACCCCGCTCTTTCTTCTATGTTGTCACAAATGGGAGGATTTGTTTTCTTCTTATGGGTGAAAGGCAATTAATTGTTTATAAATACCACTTCTTCTGTATCCATTCAACTTCTGATGGAGACGGACCCGCTACTGTGAATAGTGCTGCGATAAACAAGGGGGTGCACATACCTTTTTTAAATTGGGCTACTGCATTATATCTACTTATCTATACTACTTACATTTCCTCTATGTATCTATCACCTATCATCTGACAATCTACCTTCTTGCTATCTCTCATCTATCATAGTCATCATTTATCCCTATCATCTATCATCTTTCTGCCACTATGATCTTCAATACTTTCTATGTGTATCTATCTTTTATTTCTCATGAATACACAACTACATGAGTAATATTGTTTACTACAACTTCCATCAACAATATATCCCCAGATATCCCATTGCGTTCACTATCCTCCAGTGCAGTAAAATAATGTAGAATCACTAGTCTTCTCTGTGACGTGCAGTCCTCCACGTTCCCCAGCCCAACACTATCTACACTTATTCTAATTCACCATTTCTAACCCCCAGTCCTTCTTGTCCCTCCACTTTAACACAATCGGCCCAGTCTCTTTCCTTTCGTAAACATTAGTCCATTCTTCTCTTCAGCGTGGCTTCTACAGTTTTGATTTCTTCATTTTATTTCTTTTTTTAATACTCTGCTTGTTAGTGAAATCATTTGACAATTTTCTCACTCTCCACCGCTTATTTCACTGAGCGTAATCCTCTGTATCTCCATCCATGTTGTTGTAAATGGCAGGGTTTGTTTTAGTCATATATCTGAATAGTATCCCACTCTTCATTTGCTGATGGATACTTAGCAACACTATTGTTATCATTGTGGTAAATAATATAGGTGTGCACACGTCTCCTTTAAACTGGCTGCTGCTTTCTCTGTTACTCTGCATTTATTTTATGCATTCGTTCATTTAATTATATCTCATTATTCTACAAGTACATGAATAAAATTATGCGTGCTAGGACCGGCCCATCACAAAGAACTCCAGGATTCTCATTTGCAGTCACACTCGGTAAGCATAGTAAGATACTGTAGAATCACTACATGTCTTCCGTGTTTTGTACAGGCATCCCCACAATGCCCATCTGCAGTATTCATGGAAATCATATAGCACGCTTTCTTTACCCCTACTTCCACCATCCATTCTCTCCTGTCCATCTCGGATCCTTTCCCTTTGGAATCTCTTAGTCCAATTTTCATTTCTGTGAATCGGATGATGTTTTGCTCCTTCAGTTTTTCTTTTTCCAACATCTCCACAGATGGCTCAAGTCACTTGACCCTTGCCTTTCTCCACCTCTTATGTCGTGAGTATATTGCCCTCCTGCACCTTCCGAGTTTTTACAAATATTAGGATTTATTGTCATCTTATGGCTGAGTAATATTCAACTGAGAATATGTACCACAAATTCTTTACTCATTAATCTACTGATGGAAAGTTACCTGGGCTACTGTGCTTACTGCTGATAAACCCGCGGATGTATGTGCCTTTTTTAACTTGTCTGCTTCAATGGATTTATTGATATGTGTTTATTATTGAGTTGTTTGTTCACCGTTAATCTGCAATTGTATGTGTAACGTATTTCCTAGACCCCCAGTTCCTCGTTTCACCCAAAACGCCCGTGCAGTCACTTCCATCACCATAACAATGTACTGTAGTATTGCTAGTTGTCTTCTCTGTTGGACAGCACTCCACGTGCATCCATTCCCACATTATATATGCTAACTGAAATGCTCCATTTCTTCCACACATCCTTTCCCCTCCATTTCCAACCGTCCTTCTCTGTCTCTTTCCCTTTGGTAACTGTGAATCTATTCTTATGTTCTGTGACACCGCTGTTTTTCTCCTTCAGCTTTTTCTTTTTTCTAATATTCCAAAGATGAGTGACATCATTTTACTTATATATGTAGGCCAGAAGATGTTATGTTTCTAAGATGTTGCAGCTCCACACGGCTGAGCTCTGCCCAACATATGCTAGTGGAGTTTGCAGGAACAGCCTTGTTGCCTGGAGATTCCATGATGTCACAGTGCGCCTCTTTCATAGAGACAGGATATGTAAGCTCAGATTAGCTGGTTCTCACTTCAGAGCATGCTACCCTGCACGGAGTTGGACTTTGGTAAGATGGGCGCTGACCACCTTGACAGGTTCAGCGGAAAAGGAAAAGAGATCCAAGATACTGCTTGTTTCTTTTGATTTTGGCACCAATACCACACAGTTACGTTAGCGCAATTATGGTAATTAGACAAACCCCGTTTTCAAATCCACACGTTATACAGCATAAGTGTCACTGTCCACGAGCCCCTTAATGCACTGTAGTAGCTCTACTGTTCTTTGCTGTTGTACTGCCTTCCTCGTGCCCACACACTCTCCACTTATGTGTGCTACACGTAATGCTCCATTTTACCTCTCATTCCTCCCTTTCCAGCCATTCCCCTCTTTCACTTTCCCCTTGGTAACCATTAGTCCACTCTTCAGTTCATTGAACCTGCCACTGTCTTGTTCCTTGACTATTTCTCTTTTTTTCTAACTCTCCACAGTAGAGTGACATCAATTGCCACTTGACTTTCTCTTCGTGGCTTATTTCACTGAGAACAATACCCACAAGTTCCATCCATGTTTTTGTAATTGCTAAGATTTGTTTTCTTCATATGGCTGAATAATATTCTACGTCCCATTTACTGATGAACATTTAGCTTGGCTATTGTCAATACTTCTGTGAGAAACATATGGGTGCAATTTTCGTTTTTAACATGGGCTGCTGCATTCTGTTTATATATTTATAGATTTGTTTTTTTATATTTATTCATATATTCCTTTATTAATTCTGTAATAATTAATCTAAAATTACATGAGAATCATTAATTTTACAAGACCCACACTATAACCAAGATCAACCAGTTATGTCCCTGAAGTCACTGTCCATGAGCATTGTAAGATACTGTAGATTCCATCTCCCCCAATCCACATTAATAATGCTAATCATTATGCCTACCTTCTCCTTGCTTTCATATGTAACAACGCCACTCTCTTCCCCTTGGTAACTGTTACTCCAAACTTGTGTTCTGTGAATCTGCTGATATTTTGCTCCTTCAGTTTTATCTTGGCTCTTCGTCTCCACGCATGTGTTAAATCATTTGATACATTTCTTCTCTTCCTCACTTATTTCACTGAGCATAATATGTTCTAGCGCCATCCATGATGTAGCAAATGCTAGGATTTGTTTTCTTCTGATGGCTGAGTAACGATCCTTTCTGTATATGTACCACATCTTCTATACCCATTAATCTATTGATGTCCAATTAGCTCGGTTTCTTTGAATAGTAGTCTGATTATCATAGGGTTATATATGTCTTTATTAGCTGGGCACATTCATTGGATTTATTGGATTCTTTAATTAATTTATTCTTTATTTACTTATTATTAAACTGTAAGTAAAAGTATAACGTGAGATTTTCTAGACTCCACCTGTCTCGAAATTCTTCCCAATGCCCCACTGCAGTCACTTCCATCAACAGAGCAATGTACTCTAGATTCACTGCCTGTCTTCACTGTTTGGTTAAGCCCTCACCACGCACCCACAAAAACATTACAGGTGCTAATTATAATGCATCCTTTCCCTTCCCACTGTTATCCCTCCATTCTCCCATGTCCACCCTAGTCGTTTTTTCTTTGGTAACTGGTAGTTCATTCTTGATCTCTGTGTGTCTGCCACTATTTTGCTCCTTCAGTTCTTTCCGGCTTCTCTATCTGCACAGATTGGTCATATCGTTTGATACTTGTCCTCCTATCTTATTTCATTGAACATAAAACCCCGCTCTTTCTTCTATGTTGTCACAAATGGGAGGATTTGTTTTCTTCTTATGGGTGAAAGGCAATTAATTGTTTATAAATACCACTTCTTCTGTATCCATTCAACTTCTGATGGAGACGGACCCGCTACTGTGAATAGTGCTGCGATAAACAAGGGGGTGCACATACCTTTTTTAAATTGGGCTACTGCATTATATCTACTTATCTATACTACTTACATTTCCTCTATGTATCTATCACCTATCATCTGACAATCTACCTTCTTGCTATCTCTCATCTATCATAGTCATCATTTATCCCTATCATCTATCATCTTTCTGCCACTATGATCTTCAATACTTTCTATGTGTATCTATCTTTTATTTCTCATGAATACACAACTACATGAGTAATATTGTTTACTACAACTTCCATCAACAATATATCCCCAGATATCCCATTGCGTTCACTATCCTCCAGTGCAGTAAAATAATGTAGAATCACTAGTCTTCTCTGTGACGTGCAGTCCTCCACGTTCCCCAGCCCAACACTATCTACACTTATTCTAATTCACCATTTCTAACCCCCAGTCCTTCTTGTCCCTCCACTTTAACACAATCGGCCCAGTCTCTTTCCTTTCGTAAACATTAGTCCATTCTTCTCTTCAGCGTGGCTTCTACAGTTTTGATTTCTTCATTTTATTTCTTTTTTTAATACTCTGCTTGTTAGTGAAATCATTTGACAATTTTCTCACTCTCCACCGCTTATTTCACTGAGCGTAATCCTCTGTATCTCCATCCATGTTGTTGTAAATGGCAGGGTTTGTTTTAGTCATATATCTGAATAGTATCCCACTCTTCATTTGCTGATGGATACTTAGCATCACTATTGTTTTCATTGTGGTAAATAATATAGGTGTGCACACGTCTCCTTTAAACTGGCTGCTGCTTTCTCTGTTACTCTGCATTTATTTTATGCATTCGTTCATTTAATTATATCTCATTATTCTACAAGTACATGAATAAAATTATGCGTGCTAGGACCGGCCCATCACAAAGAACTCCAGGATTCTCATTTGCAGTCACACTCGGTAAGCATAGTAAGATACTGTAGAATCACTACATGTCTTCCGTGTTTTGTACAGGCATCCCCACAATGCCCATCTGCAGTATTCATGGAAATCATATAGCACGCTTTCTTTACCCCTACTTCCACCATCCATTCTCTCCTGTCCATCTCGGATCCTTTCCCTTTGGAATCTCTTAGTCCAATTTTCATTTCTGTGAATCGGATGATGTTTTGCTCCTTCAGTTTTTCTTTTTCCAACATCTCCACAGATGGCTCAAGTCACTTGACCCTTGCCTTTCTCCACCTCTTATGTCGTGAGTATATTGCCCTCCTGCACCTTCCGAGTTTTTACAAATATTAGGATTTATTGTCATCTTATGGCTGAGTAATATTCAACTGAGAATATGTACCACAAATTCTTTACTCATTAATCTACTGATGGAAAGTTACCTGGGCTACTGTGCTTACTGCTGATAAACCCGCGGATGTATGTGCCTTTTTTAACTTGTCTGCTTCAATGGATTTATTGATATGTGTTTATTATTGAGTTGTTTGTTCACCGTTAATCTGCAATTGTATGTGTAACGTATTTCCTAGACCCCCAGTTCCTCGTTTCACCCAAAACGCCCGTGCAGTCACTTCCATCACCATAACAATGTACTGTAGTATTGCTAGTTGTCTTCTCTGTTGGACAGCACTCCACGTGCATCCATTCCCACATTATATATGCTAACTGAAATGCTCCATTTCTTCCACACATCCTTTCCCCTCCATTTCCAACCGTCCTTCTCTGTCTCTTTCCCTTTGGTAACTGTGAATCTATTCTTATGTTCTGTGACACCGCTGTTTTTCTCCTTCAGCTTTTTCTTTTTTCTAATATTCCAAAGATGAGTGACATCATTTTACTTATATATGTAGGCCAGAAGATGTTATGTTTCTAAGATGTTGCAGCTCCACACGGCTGAGCTCTGCCCAACATATGCTAGTGGAGTTTGCAGGAACAGCCTTGTTGCCTGGAGATTCCATGATGTCACAGTGCGCCTCTTTCATAGAGACAGGATATGTAAGCTCAGATTAGCTGGTTCTCACTTCAGAGCATGCTACCCTGCACGGAGTTGGACTTTGGTAAGATGGGCGCTGACCACCTTGACAGGTTCAGCGGAAAAGGAAAAGAGATCCAAGATACTGCTTGTTTCTTTTGATTTTGGCACCAATACCACACAGTTACGTTAGCGCAATTATGGTAATTAGACAAACCCCGTTTTCAAATCCACACGTTATACAGCATAAGTGTCACTGTCCACGAGCCCCTTAATGCACTGTAGTAGCTCTACTGTTCTTTGCTGTTGTACTGCCTTCCTCGTGCCCACACACTCTCCACTTATGTGTGCTACACGTAATGCTCCATTTTACCTCTCATTCCTCCCTTTCCAGCCATTCCCCTCTTTCACTTTCCCCTTGGTAACCATTAGTCCACTCTTCAGTTCATTGAACCTGCCACTGTCTTGTTCCTTGAATATTTCTCTTTTTTTCTAACTCTCCACAGTAGAGTGACATCAATTGCCACTTGACTTTCTCTTCGTGGCTTATTTCACTGAGAACAATACCCACAAGTTCCATCCATGTTTTTGTAATTGCTAAGATTTGTTTTCTTCATATGGCTGAATAATATTCTACGTCCCATTTACTGATGAACATTTAGCTTGGCTATTGTCAATACTTCTGTGAGAAACATATGGGTGCAATTTTCGTTTTTCACATGGGCTGCTGCATTCTGTTTATATATTTATAGATTTGTTTTTTTATATTTATTCATATATTCCTTTATTAATTCTGTAATAATTAATCTAAAATTACATGAGAATCATTAATTTTACAAGACCCACACTGTAACCAAGATCAACCAGTTATGTCCCTGAAGTCACTGTCCATGAGCATTGTAAGATACTGTAGATTCCATCTCCCCCAATCCACATTAATAATGCTAATCATTATGCCTACCTTCTCCTTGCTTTCATATGTAACAACGCCACTCTCTTCCCCTTGGTAACTGTTACTCCAAACTTGTGTTCTGTGAATCTGCTGATATTTTGCTCCTTCAGTTTTATCTTGGCTCTTCGTCTCCACGCATGTGTTAAATCATTTGATACATTTCTTCTCTTCCTCACTTATTTCACTGAGCATAATATGTTCTAGCGCCATCCATGATGTAGCAAATGCTAGGATTTGTTCTCTTCTGATGGCTGAGTAACGATCCTTTCTGTATATGTACCACATCTTCTATACCCATTAATCTATTGATGTCCAATTAGCTCGGTTTCTTTGAATAGTAGTCTGATTATCATAGGGTTATATATGTCTTTATTAGCTGGGCACATTCATTGGATTTATTGGATTCTTTAATTAATTTATTCTTTATTTACTTATTATTAAACTGTAAGTAAAAGTATAACGTGAGATTTTCTAGACTCCACCTGTCTCGAAATTCTTCCCAATGCCCCACTGCAGTCACTTCCATCAACAGAGCAATGTACTCTAGATTCACTGCCTGTCTTCACTGTTTGGTTAAGCCCTCACCACGCACCCACAAAAACATTACAGGTGCTAATTATAATGCATCCTTTCCCTTCCCACTGTTATCCCTCCATTCTCCCATGTCCACCCTAGTCGTTTTTTCTTTGGTAACTGGTAGTTCATTCTTGATCTCTGTGTGTCTGCCACTATTTTGCTCCTTCAGTTCTTTCCGGCTTCTCTATCTGCACAGATTGGTCATATCGTTTGATACTTGTCCTCCTATCTTATTTCATTGAACATAAAACCCCGCTCTTTCTTCTATGTTGTCACAAATGGGAGGATTTGTTTTCTTCTTATGGGTGAAAGGCAATTAATTGTTTATAAATACCACTTCTTCTGTATCCATTCAACTTCTGATGGAGACGGACCCGCTACTGTGAATAGTGCTGCGATAAACAAGGGGGTGCACATACCTTTTTTAAATTGGGCTACTGCATTATATCTACTTATCTATACTACTTACATTTCCTCTATGTATCTATCACCTATCATCTGACAATCTACCTTCTTGCTATCTCTCATCTATCATAGTCATCATTTATCCCTATCATCTATCATCTTTCTGCCACTATGATCTTCAATACTTTCTATGTGTATCTATCTTTTATTTCTCATGAATACACAACTACATGAGTAATATTGTTTACTACAACTTCCATCAACAATATATCCCCAGATATCCCATTGCGTTCACTATCCTCCAGTGCAGTAAAATAATGTAGAATCACTAGTCTTCTCTGTGACGTGCAGTCCTCCACGTTCCCCAGCCCAACACTATCTACACTTATTCTAATTCACCATTTCTAACCCCCAGTCCTTCTTGTCCCTCCACTTTAACACAATCGGCCCAGTCTCTTTCCTTTCGTAAACATTAGTCCATTCTTCTCTTCAGCGTGGCTTCTACAGTTTTGATTTCTTCATTTTATTTCTTTTTTTAATACTCTGCTTGTTAGTGAAATCATTTGACAATTTTCTCACTCTCCACCGCTTATTTCACTGAGCGTAATCCTCTGTATCTCCATCCATGTTGTTGTAAATGGCAGGGTTTGTTTTAGTCATATATCTGAATAGTATCCCACTCTTCATTTGCTGATGGATACTTAGCATCACTATTGTTTTCATTGTGGTAAATAATATAGGTGTGCACACGTCTCCTTTAAACTGGCTGCTGCTTTCTCTGTTACTCTGCATTTATTTTATGCATTCGTTCATTTAATTATATCTCATTATTCTACAAGTACATGAATAAAATTATGCGTGCTAGGACCGGCCCATCACAAAGAACTCCAGGATTCTCATTTGCAGTCACACTCGGTAAGCATAGTAAGATACTGTAGAATCACTACATGTCTTCCGTGTTTTGTACAGGCATCCCCACAATGCCCATCTGCAGTATTCATGGAAATCATATAGCACGCTTTCTTTACCCCTACTTCCACCATCCATTCTCTCCTGTCCATCTCGGATCCTTTCCCTTTGGAATCTCTTAGTCCAATTTTCATTTCTGTGAATCGGATGATGTTTTGCTCCTTCAGTTTTTCTTTTTCCAACATCTCCACAGATGGCTCAAGTCACTTGACCCTTGCCTTTCTCCACCTCTTATGTCGTGAGTATATTGCCCTCCTGCACCTTCCGAGTTTTTACAAATATTAGGATTTATTGTCATCTTATGGCTGAGTAATATTCAACTGAGAATATGTACCACAAATTCTTTACTCATTAATCTACTGATGGAAAGTTACCTGGGCTACTGTGCTTACTGCTGATAAACCCGCGGATGTATGTGCCTTTTTTAACTTGTCTGCTTCAATGGATTTATTGATATGTGTTTATTATTGAGTTGTTTGTTCACCGTTAATCTGCAATTGTATGTGTAACGTATTTCCTAGACCCCCAGTTCCTCGTTTCACCCAAAACGCCCGTGCAGTCACTTCCATCACCATAACAATGTACTGTAGTATTGCTAGTTGTCTTCTCTGTTGGACAGCACTCCACGTGCATCCATTCCCACATTATATATGCTAACTGAAATGCTCCATTTCTTCCACACATCCTTTCCCCTCCATTTCCAACCGTCCTTCTCTGTCTCTTTCCCTTTGGTAACTGTGAATCTATTCTTATGTTCTGTGACACCGCTGTTTTTCTCCTTCAGCTTTTTCTTTTTTCTAATATTCCAAAGATGAGTGACATCATTTTACTTATATATGTAGGCCAGAAGATGTTATGTTTCTAAGATGTTGCAGCTCCACACGGCTGAGCTCTGCCCAACATATGCTAGTGGAGTTTGCAGGAACAGCCTTGTTGCCTGGAGATTCCATGATGTCACAGTGCGCCTCTTTCATAGAGACAGGATATGTAAGCTCAGATTAGCTGGTTCTCACTTCAGAGCATGCTACCCTGCACGGAGTTGGACTTTGGTAAGATGGGCGCTGACCACCTTGACAGGTTCAGCGGAAAAGGAAAAGAGATCCAAGATACTGCTTGTTTCTTTTGATTTTGGCACCAATACCACACAGTTACGTTAGCGCAATTATGGTAATTAGACAAACCCCGTTTTCAAATCCACACGTTATACAGCATAAGTGTCACTGTCCACGAGCCCCTTAATGCACTGTAGTAGCTCTACTGTTCTTTGCTGTTGTACTGCCTTCCTCGTGCCCACACACTCTCCACTTATGTGTGCTACACGTAATGCTCCATTTTACCTCTCATTCCTCCCTTTCCAGCCATTCCCCTCTTTCACTTTCCCCTTGGTAACCATTAGTCCACTCTTCAGTTCATTGAACCTGCCACTGTCTTGTTCCTTGACTATTTCTCTTTTTTTCTAACTCTCCACAGTAGAGTGACATCAATTGCCACTTGACTTTCTCTTCGTGGCTTATTTCACTGAGAACAATACCCACAAGTTCCATCCATGTTTTTGTAATTGCTAAGATTTGTTTTCTTCATATGGCTGAATAATATTCTACGTCCCATTTACTGATGAACATTTAGCTTGGCTATTGTCAATACTTCTGTGAGAAACATATGGGTGCAATTTTCGTTTTTAACATGGGCTGCTGCATTCTGTTTATATATTTATAGATTTGTTTTTTTATATTTATTCATATATTCCTTTATTAATTCTGTAATAATTAATCTAAAATTACATGAGAATCATTAATTTTACAAGACCCACACTATAACCAAGATCAACCAGTTATGTCCCTGAAGTCACTGTCCATGAGCATTGTAAGATACTGTAGATTCCATCTCCCCCTATCCACATTAATAATGCTAATCATTATGCCTACCTTCTCCTTGCTTTCATATGTAACAACGCCACTCTCTTCCCCTTGGTAACTGTTACTCCAAACTTGTGTTCTGTGAATCTGCTGATATTTTGCTCCTTCAGTTTTATCTTGGCTCTTCGTCTCCACGCATGTGTTAAATCATTTGATACATTTCTTCTCTTCCTCACTTATTTCACTGAGCATAATATGTTCTAGCGCCATCCATGATGTAGCAAATGCTAGGATTTGTTTTCTTCTGATGGCTGAGTAACGATCCTTTCTGTATATGTACCACATCTTCTATACCCATTAATCTATTGATGTCCAATTAGCTCGGTTTCTTTGAATAGTAGTCTGATTATCATAGGGTTATATATGTCTTTATTAGCTGGGCACATTCATTGGATTTATTGGATTCTTTAATTAATTTATTCTTTATTTACTTATTATTAAACTGTAAGTAAAAGTATAACGTGAGATTTTCTAGACTCCACCTGTCTCGAAATTCTTCCCAATGCCCCACTGCAGTCACTTCCATCAACAGAGCAATGTACTCTAGATTCACTGCCTGTCTTCACTGTTTGGTTAAGCCCTCACCACGCACCCACAAAAACATTACAGGTGCTAATTATAATGCATCCTTTCCCTTCCCACTGTTATCCCTCCATTCTCCCATGTCCACCCTAGTCGTTTTTTCTTTGGTAACTGGTAGTTCATTCTTGATCTCTGTGTGTCTGCCACTATTTTGCTCCTTCAGTTCTTTCCGGCTTCTCTATCTGCACAGATTGGTCATATCGTTTGATACTTGTCCTCCTATCTTATTTCATTGAACATAAAACCCCGCTCTTTCTTCTATGTTGTCACAAATGGGAGGATTTGTTTTCTTCTTATGGGTGAAAGGCAATTAATTGTTTATAAATACCACTTCTTCTGTATCCATTCAACTTCTGATGGAGACGGACCCGCTACTGTGAATAGTGCTGCGATAAACAAGGGGGTGCACATACCTTTTTTAAATTGGGCTACTGCATTATATCTACTTATCTATACTACTTACATTTCCTCTATGTATCTATCACCTATCATCTGACAATCTACCTTCTTGCTATCTCTCATCTATCATAGTCATCATTTATCCCTATCATCTATCATCTTTCTGCCACTATGATCTTCAATACTTTCTATGTGTATCTATCTTTTATTTCTCATGAATACACAACTACATGAGTAATATTGTTTACTACAACTTCCATCAACAATATATCCCCAGATATCCCATTGCGTTCACTATCCTCCAGTGCAGTAAAATAATGTAGAATCACTAGTCTTCTCTGTGACGTGCAGTCCTCCACGTTCCCCAGCCCAACACTATCTACACTTATTCTAATTCACCATTTCTAACCCCCAGTCCTTCTTGTCCCTCCACTTTAACACAATCGGCCCAGTCTCTTTCCTTTCGTAAACATTAGTCCATTCTTCTCTTCAGCGTGGCTTCTACAGTTTTGATTTCTTCATTTTATTTCTTTTTTTAATACTCTGCTTGTTAGTGAAATCATTTGACAATTTTCTCACTCTCCACCGCTTATTTCACTGAGCGTAATCCTCTGTATCTCCATCCATGTTGTTGTAAATGGCAGGGTTTGTTTTAGTCATATATCTGAATAGTATCCCACTCTTCATTTGCTGATGGATACTTAGCATCACTATTGTTTTCATTGTGGTAAATAATATAGGTGTGCACACGTCTCCTTTAAACTGGCTGCTGCTTTCTCTGTTACTCTGCATTTATTTTATGCATTCGTTCATTTAATTATATCTCATTATTCTACAAGTACATGAATAAAATTATGCGTGCTAGGACCGGCCCATCACAAAGAACTCCAGGATTCTCATTTGCAGTCACACTCGGTAAGCATAGTAAGATACTGTAGAATCACTACATGTCTTCCGTGTTTTGTACAGGCATCCCCACAATGCCCATCTGCAGTATTCATGGAAATCATATAGCACGCTTTCTTTACCCCTACTTCCACCATCCATTCTCTCCTGTCCATCTCGGATCCTTTCCCTTTGGAATCTCTTAGTCCAATTTTCATTTCTGTGAATCGGATGATGTTTTGCTCCTTCAGTTTTTCTTTTTCCAACATCTCCACAGATGGCTCAAGTCACTTGACCCTTGCCTTTCTCCACCTCTTATGTCGTGAGTATATTGCCCTCCTGCACCTTCCGAGTTTTTACAAATATTAGGATTTATTGTCATCTTATGGCTGAGTAATATTCAACTGAGAATATGTACCACAAATTCTTTACTCATTAATCTACTGATGGAAAGTTACCTGGGCTACTGTGCTTACTGCTGATAAACCCGCGGATGTATGTGCCTTTTTTAACTTGTCTGCTTCAATGGATTTATTGATATGTGTTTATTATTGAGTTGTTTGTTCACCGTTAATCTGCAATTGTATGTGTAACGTATTTCCTAGACCCCCAGTTCCTCGTTTCACCCAAAACGCCCGTGCAGTCACTTCCATCACCATAACAATGTACTGTAGTATTGCTAGTTGTCTTCTCTGTTGGACAGCACTCCACGTGCATCCATTCCCACATTATATATGCTAACTGAAATGCTCCATTTCTTCCACACATCCTTTCCCCTCCATTTCCAACCGTCCTTCTCTGTCTCTTTCCCTTTGGTAACTGTGAATCTATTCTTATGTTCTGTGACACCGCTGTTTTTCTCCTTCAGCTTTTTCTTTTTTCTAATATTCCAAAGATGAGTGACATCATTTTACTTATATATGTAGGCCAGAAGATGTTATGTTTCTAAGATGTTGCAGCTCCACACGGCTGAGCTCTGCCCAACATATGCTAGTGGAGTTTGCAGGAACAGCCTTGTTGCCTGGAGATTCCATGATGTCACAGTGCGCCTCTTTCATAGAGACAGGATATGTAAGCTCAGATTAGCTGGTTCTCACTTCAGAGCATGCTACCCTGCACGGAGTTGGACTTTGGTAAGATGGGCGCTGACCACCTTGACAGGTTCAGCGGAAAAGGAAAAGAGATCCAAGATACTGCTTGTTTCTTTTGATTTTGGCACCAATACCACACAGTTACGTTAGCGCAATTATGGTAATTAGACAAACCCCGTTTTCAAATCCACACGTTATACAGCATAAGTGTCACTGTCCACGAGCCCCTTAATGCACTGTAGTAGCTCTACTGTTCTTTGCTGTTGTACTGCCTTCCTCGTGCCCACACACTCTCCACTTATGTGTGCTACACGTAATGCTCCATTTTACCTCTCATTCCTCCCTTTCCAGCCATTCCCCTCTTTCACTTTCCCCTTGGTAACCATTAGTCCACTCTTCAGTTCATTGAACCTGCCACTGTCTTGTTCCTTGAATATTTCTCTTTTTTTCTAACTCTCCACAGTAGAGTGACATCAATTGCCACTTGACTTTCTCTTCGTGGCTTATTTCACTGAGAACAATACCCACAAGTTCCATCCATGTTTTTGTAATTGCTAAGATTTGTTTTCTTCATATGGCTGAATAATATTCTACGTCCCATTTACTGATGAACATTTAGCTTGGCTATTGTCAATACTTCTGTGAGAAACATATGGGTGCAATTTTCGTTTTTAACATGGGCTGCTGCATTCTGTTTATATATTTATAGATTTGTTTTTTTATATTTATTCATATATTCCTTTATTAATTCTGTAATAATTAATCTAAAATTACATGAGAATCATTAATTTTACAAGACCCACACTATAACCAAGATCAACCAGTTATGTCCCTGAAGTCACTGTCCATGAGCATTGTAAGATACTGTAGATTCCATCTCCCCCAATCCACATTAATAATGCTAATCATTATGCCTACCTTCTCCTTGCTTTCATATGTAACAACGCCACTCTCTTCCCCTTGGTAACTGTTACTCCAAACTTGTGTTCTGTGAATCTGCTGATATTTTGCTCCTTCAGTTTTATCTTGGCTCTTCGTCTCCACGCATGTGTTAAATCATTTGATACATTTCTTCTCTTCCTCACTTATTTCACTGAGCATAATATGTTCTAGCGCCATCCATGATGTAGCAAATGCTAGGATTTGTTCTCTTCTGATGGCTGAGTAACGATCCTTTCTGTATATGTACCACATCTTCTATACCCATTAATCTATTGATGTCCAATTAGCTCGGTTTCTTTGAATAGTAGTCTGATTATCATAGGGTTATATATGTCTTTATTAGCTGGGCACATTCATTGGATTTATTGGATTCTTTAATTAATTTATTCTTTATTTACTTATTATTAAACTGTAAGTAAAAGTATAACGTGAGATTTTCTAGACTCCACCTGTCTCGAAATTCTTCCCAATGCCCCACTGCAGTCACTTCCATCAACAGAGCAATGTACTCTAGATTCACTGCCTGTCTTCACTGTTTGGTTAAGCCCTCACCACGCACCCACAAAAACATTACAGGTGCTAATTATAATGCATCCTTTCCCTTCCCACTGTTATCCCTCCATTCTCCCATGTCCACCCTAGTCGTTTTTTCTTTGGTAACTGGTAGTTCATTCTTGATCTCTGTGTGTCTGCCACTATTTTGCTCCTTCAGTTCTTTCCGGCTTCTCTATCTGCACAGATTGGTCATATCGTTTGATACTTGTCCTCCTATCTTATTTCATTGAACATAAAACCCCGCTCTTTCTTCTATGTTGTCACAAATGGGAGGATTTGTTTTCTTCTTATGGGTGAAAGGCAATTAATTGTTTATAAATACCACTTCTTCTGTATCCATTCAACTTCTGATGGAGACGGACCCGCTACTGTGAATAGTGCTGCGATAAACAAGGGGGTGCACATACCTTTTTTAAATTGGGCTACTGCATTATATCTACTTATCTATACTACTTACATTTCCTCTATGTATCTATCACCTATCATCTGACAATCTACCTTCTTGCTATCTCTCATCTATCATAGTCATCATTTATCCCTATCATCTATCATCTTTCTGCCACTATGATCTTCAATACTTTCTATGTGTATCTATCTTTTATTTCTCATGAATACACAACTACATGAGTAATATTGTTTACTACAACTTCCATCAACAATATATCCCCAGATATCCCATTGCGTTCACTATCCTCCAGTGCAGTAAAATAATGTAGAATCACTAGTCTTCTCTGTGACGTGCAGTCCTCCACGTTCCCCAGCCCAACACTATCTACACTTATTCTAATTCACCATTTCTAACCCCCAGTCCTTCTTGTCCCTCCACTTTAACACAATCGGCCCAGTCTCTTTCCTTTCGTAAACATTAGTCCATTCTTCTCTTCAGCGTGGCTTCTACAGTTTTGATTTCTTCATTTTATTTCTTTTTTTAATACTCTGCTTGTTAGTGAAATCATTTGACAATTTTCTCACTCTCCACCGCTTATTTCACTGAGCGTAATCCTCTGTATCTCCATCCATGTTGTTGTAAATGGCAGGGTTTGTTTTAGTCATATATCTGAATAGTATCCCACTCTTCATTTGCTGATGGATACTTAGCATCACTATTGTTTTCATTGTGGTAAATAATATAGGTGTGCACACGTCTCCTTTAAACTGGCTGCTGCTTTCTCTGTTACTCTGCATTTATTTTATGCATTCGTTCATTTAATTATATCTCATTATTCTACAAGTACATGAATAAAATTATGCGTGCTAGGACCGGCCCATCACAAAGAACTCCAGGATTCTCATTTGCAGTCACACTCGGTAAGCATAGTAAGATACTGTAGAATCACTACATGTCTTCCGTGTTTTGTACAGGCATCCCCACAATGCCCATCTGCAGTATTCATGGAAATCATATAGCACGCTTTCTTTACCCCTACTTCCACCATCCATTCTCTCCTGTCCATCTCGGATCCTTTCCCTTTGGAATCTCTTAGTCCAATTTTCATTTCTGTGAATCGGATGATGTTTTGCTCCTTCAGTTTTTCTTTTTCCAACATCTCCACAGATGGCTCAAGTCACTTGACCCTTGCCTTTCTCCACCTCTTATGTCGTGAGTATATTGCCCTCCTGCACCTTCCGAGTTTTTACAAATATTAGGATTTATTGTCATCTTATGGCTGAGTAATATTCAACTGAGAATATGTACCACAAATTCTTTACTCATTAATCTACTGATGGAAAGTTACCTGGGCTACTGTGCTTACTGCTGATAAACCCGCGGATGTATGTGCCTTTTTTAACTTGTCTGCTTCAATGGATTTATTGATATGTGTTTATTATTGAGTTGTTTGTTCACCGTTAATCTGCAATTGTATGTGTAACGTATTTCCTAGACCCCCAGTTCCTCGTTTCACCCAAAACGCCCGTGCAGTCACTTCCATCACCATAACAATGTACTGTAGTATTGCTAGTTGTCTTCTCTGTTGGACAGCACTCCACGTGCATCCATTCCCACATTATATATGCTAACTGAAATGCTCCATTTCTTCCACACATCCTTTCCCCTCCATTTCCAACCGTCCTTCTCTGTCTCTTTCCCTTTGGTAACTGTGAATCTATTCTTATGTTCTGTGACACCGCTGTTTTTCTCCTTCAGCTTTTTCTTTTTTCTAATATTCCAAAGATGAGTGACATCATTTTACTTATATATGTAGGCCAGAATAGGTTATGTTTCTAAGATGTTGCAGCTCCACACGGCTGAGCTCTGCCCAACATATGCTAGTGGAGTTTGCAGGAACAGCCTTGTTGCCTGGAGATTCCATGATGTCACAGTGCGCCTCTTTCATAGAGACAGGATATGTAAGCTCAGATTAGCTGGTTCTCACTTCAGAGCATGCTACCCTGCACGGAGTTGGACTTTGGTAAGATGGGCGCTGACCACCTTGACAGGTTCAGCGGAAAAGGAAAAGAGATCCAAGATACTGCTTGTTTCTTTTGATTTTGGCACCAATACCACACAGTTACGTTAGCGCAATTATGGTAATTAGACAAACCCCGTTTTCAAATCCACACGTTATACAGCATAAGTGTCACTGTCCACGAGCCCCTTAATGCACTGTAGTAGCTCTACTGTTCTTTGCTGTTGTACTGCCTTCCTCGTGCCCACACACTCTCCACTTATGTGTGCTACACGTAATGCTCCATTTTACCTCTCATTCCTCCCTTTCCAGCCATTCCCCTCTTTCACTTTCCCCTTGGTAACCATTAGTCCACTCTTCAGTTCATTGAACCTGCCACTGTCTTGTTCCTTGACTATTTCTCTTTTTTTCTAACTCTCCACAGTAGAGTGACATCAATTGCCACTTGACTTTCTCTTCGTGGCTTATTTCACTGAGAACAATACCCACAAGTTCCATCCATGTTTTTGTAATTGCTAAGATTTGTTTTCTTCATATGGCTGAATAATATTCTACGTCCCATTTACTGATGAACATTTAGCTTGGCTATTGTCAATACTTCTGTGAGAAACATATGGGTGCAATTTTCGTTTTTAACATGGGCTGCTGCATTCTGTTTATATATTTATAGATTTGTTTTTTTATATTTATTCATATATTCCTTTATTAATTCTGTAATAATTAATCTAAAATTACATGAGAATCATTAATTTTACAAGACCCACACTATAACCAAGATCAACCAGTTATGTCCCTGAAGTCACTGTCCATGAGCATTGTAAGATACTGTAGATTCCATCTCCCCCTATCCACATTAATAATGCTAATCATTATGCCTACCTTCTCCTTGCTTTCATATGTAACAACGCCACTCTCTTCCCCTTGGTAACTGTTACTCCAAACTTGTGTTCTGTGAATCTGCTGATATTTTGCTCCTTCAGTTTTATCTTGGCTCTTCGTCTCCACGCATGTGTTAAATCATTTGATACATTTCTTCTCTTCCTCACTTATTTCACTGAGCATAATATGTTCTAGCGCCATCCATGATGTAGCAAATGCTAGGATTTGTTTTCTTCTGATGGCTGAGTAACGATCCTTTCTGTATATGTACCACATCTTCTATACCCATTAATCTATTGATGTCCAATTAGCTCGGTTTCTTTGAATAGTAGTCTGATTATCATAGGGTTATATATGTCTTTATTAGCTGGGCACATTCATTGGATTTATTGGATTCTTTAATTAATTTATTCTTTATTTACTTATTATTAAACTGTAAGTAAAAGTATAACGTGAGATTTTCTAGACTCCACCTGTCTCGAAATTCTTCCCAATGCCCCACTGCAGTCACTTCCATCAACAGAGCAATGTACTCTAGATTCACTGCCTGTCTTCACTGTTTGGTTAAGCCCTCACCACGCACCCACAAAAACATTACAGGTGCTAATTATAATGCATCCTTTCCCTTCCCACTGTTATCCCTCCATTCTCCCATGTCCACCCTAGTCGTTTTTTCTTTGGTAACTGGTAGTTCATTCTTGATCTCTGTGTGTCTGCCACTATTTTGCTCCTTCAGTTCTTTCCGGCTTCTCTATCTGCACAGATTGGTCATATCGTTTGATACTTGTCCTCCTATCTTATTTCATTGAACATAAAACCCCGCTCTTTCTTCTATGTTGTCACAAATGGGAGGATTTGTTTTCTTCTTATGGGTGAAAGGCAATTAATTGTTTATAAATACCACTTCTTCTGTATCCATTCAACTTCTGATGGAGACGGACCCGCTACTGTGAATAGTGCTGCGATAAACAAGGGGGTGCACATACCTTTTTTAAATTGGGCTACTGCATTATATCTACTTATCTATACTACTTACATTTCCTCTATGTATCTATCACCTATCATCTGACAATCTACCTTCTTGCTATCTCTCATCTATCATAGTCATCATTTATCCCTATCATCTATCATCTTTCTGCCACTATGATCTTCAATACTTTCTATGTGTATCTATCTTTTATTTCTCATGAATACACAACTACATGAGTAATATTGTTTACTACAACTTCCATCAACAATATATCCCCAGATATCCCATTGCGTTCACTATCCTCCAGTGCAGTAAAATAATGTAGAATCACTAGTCTTCTCTGTGACGTGCAGTCCTCCACGTTCCCCAGCCCAACACTATCTACACTTATTCTAATTCACCATTTCTAACCCCCAGTCCTTCTTGTCCCTCCACTTTAACACAATCGGCCCAGTCTCTTTCCTTTCGTAAACATTAGTCCATTCTTCTCTTCAGCGTGGCTTCTACAGTTTTGATTTCTTCATTTTATTTCTTTTTTTAATACTCTGCTTGTTAGTGAAATCATTTGACAATTTTCTCACTCTCCACCGCTTATTTCACTGAGCGTAATCCTCTGTATCTCCATCCATGTTGTTGTAAATGGCAGGGTTTGTTTTAGTCATATATCTGAATAGTATCCCACTCTTCATTTGCTGATGGATACTTAGCATCACTATTGTTTTCATTGTGGTAAATAATATAGGTGTGCACACGTCTCCTTTAAACTGGCTGCTGCTTTCTCTGTTACTCTGCATTTATTTTATGCATTCGTTCATTTAATTATATCTCATTATTCTACAAGTACATGAATAAAATTATGCGTGCTAGGACCGGCCCATCACAAAGAACTCCAGGATTCTCATTTGCAGTCACACTCGGTAAGCATAGTAAGATACTGTAGAATCACTACATGTCTTCCGTGTTTTGTACAGGCATCCCCACAATGCCCATCTGCAGTATTCATGGAAATCATATAGCACGCTTTCTTTACCCCTACTTCCACCATCCATTCTCTCCTGTCCATCTCGGATCCTTTCCCTTTGGAATCTCTTAGTCCAATTTTCATTTCTGTGAATCGGATGATGTTTTTCTCCTTCAGTTTTTCTTTTTCCAACATCTCCACAGATGGCTCAAGTCACTTGACCCTTGCCTTTCTCCACCTCTTATGTCGTGAGTATATTGCCCTCCTGCACCTTCCGAGTTTTTACAAATATTAGGATTTATTGTCATCTTATGGCTGAGTAATATTCAACTGAGAATATGTACCACAAATTCTTTACTCATTAATCTACTGATGGAAAGTTACCTGGGCTACTGTGCTTACTGCTGATAAACCCGCGGATGTATGTGCCTTTTTTAACTTGTCTGCTTCAATGGATTTATTGATATGTGTTTATTATTGAGTTGTTTGTTCACCGTTAATCTGCAATTGTATGTGTAACGTATTTCCTAGACCCCCAGTTCCTCGTTTCACCCAAAACGCCCGTGCAGTCACTTCCATCACCATAACAATGTACTGTAGTATTGCTAGTTGTCTTCTCTGTTGGACAGCACTCCACGTGCATCCATTCCCACATTATATATGCTAACTGAAATGCTCCATTTCTTCCACACATCCTTTCCCCTCCATTTCCAACCGTCCTTCTCTGTCTCTTTCCCTTTGGTAACTGTGAATCTATTCTTATGTTCTGTGACACCGCTGTTTTTCTCCTTCAGCTTTTTCTTTTTTCTAATATTCCAAAGATGAGTGACATCATTTTACTTATATATGTAGGCCAGAATAGGTTATGTTTCTAAGATGTTGCAGCTCCACACGGCTGAGCTCTGCCCAACATATGCTAGTGGAGTTTGCAGGAACAGCCTTGTTGCCTGGAGATTCCATGATGTCACAGTGCGCCTCTTTCATAGAGACAGGATATGTAAGCTCAGATTAGCTGGTTCTCACTTCAGAGCATGCTACCCTGCACGGAGTTGGACTTTGGTAAGATGGGCGCTGACCACCTTGACAGGTTCAGCGGAAAAGGAAAAGAGATCCAAGATACTGCTTGTTTCTTTTGATTTTGGCACCAATACCACACAGTTACGTTAGCGCAATTATGGTAATTAGACAAACCCCGTTTTCAAATCCACACGTTATACAGCATAAGTGTCACTGTCCACGAGCCCCTTAATGCACTGTAGTAGCTCTACTGTTCTTTGCTGTTGTACTGCCTTCCTCGTGCCCACACACTCTCCACTTATGTGTGCTACACGTAATGCTCCATTTTACCTCTCATTCCTCCCTTTCCAGCCATTCCCCTCTTTCACTTTCCCCTTGGTAACCATTAGTCCACTCTTCAGTTCATTGAACCTGCCACTGTCTTGTTCCTTGACTATTTCTCTTTTTTTCTAACTCTCCACAGTAGAGTGACATCAATTGCCACTTGACTTTCTCTTCGTGGCTTATTTCACTGAGAACAATACCCACAAGTTCCATCCATGTTTTTGTAATTGCTAAGATTTGTTTTCTTCATATGGCTGAATAATATTCTACGTCCCATTTACTGATGAACATTTAGCTTGGCTATTGTCAATACTTCTGTGAGAAACATATGGGTGCAATTTTCGTTTTTAACATGGGCTGCTGCATTCTGTTTATATATTTATAGATTTGTTTTTTTATATTTATTCATATATTCCTTTATTAATTCTGTAATAATTAATCTAAAATTACATGAGAATCATTAATTTTTCAAGACCCACACTATAACCAAGATCAACCAGTTATGTCCCTGAAGTCACTGTCCATGAGCATTGTAAGATACTGTAGATTCCATCTCCCCCAATCCACATTAATAATGCTAATCATTATGCCTACCTTCTCCTTGCTTTCATATGTAACAACGCCACTCTCTTCCCCTTGGTAACTGTTACTCCAAACTTGTGTTCTGTGAATCTGCTGATATTTTGCTCCTTCAGTTTTATCTTGGCTCTTCGTCTCCACGCATGTGTTAAATCATTTGATACATTTCTTCTCTTCCTCACTTATTTCACTGAGCATAATATGTTCTAGCGCCATCCATGATGTAGCAAATGCTAGGATTTGTTTTCTTCTGATGGCTGAGTAACGATCCTTTCTGTATATGTACCACATCTTCTATACCCATTAATCTATTGATGTCCAATTAGCTCGGTTTCTTTGAATAGTAGTCTGATTATCATAGGGTTATATATGTCTTTATTAGCTGGGCACATTCATTGGATTTATTGGATTCTTTAATTAATTTATTCTTTATTTACTTATTATTAAACTGTAAGTAAAAGTATAACGTGAGATTTTCTAGACTCCACCTGTCTCGAAATTCTTCCCAATGCCCCACTGCAGTCACTTCCATCAACAGAGCAATGTACTCTAGATTCACTGCCTGTCTTCACTGTTTGGTTAAGCCCTCACCACGCACCCACAAAAACATTACAGGTGCTAATTATAATGCATCCTTTCCCTTCCCACTGTTATCCCTCCATTCTCCCATGTCCACCCTAGTCGTTTTTTCTTTGGTAACTGGTAGTTCATTCTTGATCTCTGTGTGTCTGCCACTATTTTGCTCCTTCAGTTCTTTCCGGCTTCTCTATCTGCACAGATTGGTCATATCGTTTGATACTTGTCCTCCTATCTTATTTCATTGAACATAAAACCCCGCTCTTTCTTCTATGTTGTCACAAATGGGAGGATTTGTTTTCTTCTTATGGGTGAAAGGCAATTAATTGTTTATAAATACCACTTCTTCTGTATCCATTCAACTTCTGATGGAGACGGACCCGCTACTGTGAATAGTGCTGCGATAAACAAGGGGGTGCACATACCTTTTTTAAATTGGGCTACTGCATTATATCTACTTATCTATACTACTTACATTTCCTCTATGTATCTATCACCTATCATCTGACAATCTACCTTCTTGCTATCTCTCATCTATCATAGTCATCATTTATCCCTATCATCTATCATCTTTCTGCCACTATGATCTTCAATACTTTCTATGTGTATCTATCTTTTATTTCTCATGAATACACAACTACATGAGTAATATTGTTTACTACAACTTCCATCAACAATATATCCCCAGATATCCCATTGCGTTCACTATCCTCCAGTGCAGTAAAATAATGTAGAATCACTAGTCTTCTCTGTGACGTGCAGTCCTCCACGTTCCCCAGCCCAACACTATCTACACTTATTCTAATTCACCATTTCTAACCCCCAGTCCTTCTTGTCCCTCCACTTTAACACAATCGGCCCAGTCTCTTTCCTTTCGTAAACATTAGTCCATTCTTCTCTTCAGCGTGGCTTCTACAGTTTTGATTTCTTCATTTTATTTCTTTTTTTAATACTCTGCTTGTTAGTGAAATCATTTGACAATTTTCTCACTCTCCACCGCTTATTTCACTGAGCGTAATCCTCTGTATCTCCATCCATGTTGTTGTAAATGGCAGGGTTTGTTTTAGTCATATATCTGAATAGTATCCCACTCTTCATTTGCTGATGGATACTTAGCATCACTATTGTTTTCATTGTGGTAAATAATATAGGTGTGCACACGTCTCCTTTAAACTGGCTGCTGCTTTCTCTGTTACTCTGCATTTATTTTATGCATTCGTTCATTTAATTATATCTCATTATTCTACAAGTACATGAATAAAATTATGCGTGCTAGGACCGGCCCATCACAAAGAACTCCAGGATTCTCATTTGCAGTCACACTCGGTAAGCATAGTAAGATACTGTAGAATCACTACATGTCTTCCGTGTTTTGTACAGGCATCCCCACAATGCCCATCTGCAGTATTCATGGAAATCATATAGCACGCTTTCTTTACCCCTACTTCCACCATCCATTCTCTCCTGTCCATCTCGGATCCTTTCCCTTTGGAATCTCTTAGTCCAATTTTCATTTCTGTGAATCGGATGATGTTTTTCTCCTTCAGTTTTTCTTTTTCCAACATCTCCACAGATGGCTCAAGTCACTTGACCCTTGCCTTTCTCCACCTCTTATGTCGTGAGTATATTGCCCTCCTGCACCTTCCGAGTTTTTACAAATATTAGGATTTATTGTCATCTTATGGCTGAGTAATATTCAACTGAGAATATGTACCACAAATTCTTTACTCATTAATCTACTGATGGAAAGTTACCTGGGCTACTGTGCTTACTGCTGATAAACCCGCGGATGTATGTGCCTTTTTTAACTTGTCTGCTTCAATGGATTTATTGATATGTGTTTATTATTGAGTTGTTTGTTCACCGTTAATCTGCAATTGTATGTGTAACGTATTTCCTAGACCCCCAGTTCCTCGTTTCACCCAAAACGCCCGTGCAGTCACTTCCATCACCATAACAATGTACTGTAGTATTGCTAGTTGTCTTCTCTGTTGGACAGCACTCCACGTGCATCCATTCCCACATTATATATGCTAACTGAAATGCTCCATTTCTTCCACACATCCTTTCCCCTCCATTTCCAACCGTCCTTCTCTGTCTCTTTCCCTTTGGTAACTGTGAATCTATTCTTATGTTCTGTGACACCGCTGTTTTTCTCCTTCAGCTTTTTCTTTTTTCTAATATTCCAAAGATGAGTGACATCATTTTACTTATATATGTAGGCCAGAAGATGTTATGTTTCTAAGATGTTGCAGCTCCACACGGCTGAGCTCTGCCCAACATATGCTAGTGGAGTTTGCAGGAACAGCCTTGTTGCCTGGAGATTCCATGATGTCACAGTGCGCCTCTTTCATAGAGACAGGATATGTAAGCTCAGATTAGCTGGTTCTCACTTCAGAGCATGCTACCCTGCACGGAGTTGGACTTTGGTAAGATGGGCGCTGACCACCTTGACAGGTTCAGCGGAAAAGGAAAAGAGATCCAAGATACTGCTTGTTTCTTTTGATTTTGGCACCAATACCACACAGTTACGTTAGCGCAATTATGGTAATTAGACAAACCCCGTTTTCAAATCCACACGTTATACAGCATAAGTGTCACTGTCCACGAGCCCCTTAATGCACTGTAGTAGCTCTACTGTTCTTTGCTGTTGTACTGCCTTCCTCGTGCCCACACACTCTCCACTTATGTGTGCTACACGTAATGCTCCATTTTACCTCTCATTCCTCCCTTTCCAGCCATTCCCCTCTTTCACTTTCCCCTTGGTAACCATTAGTCCACTCTTCAGTTCATTGAACCTGCCACTGTCTTGTTCCTTGACTATTTCTCTTTTTTTCTAACTCTCCACAGTAGAGTGACATCAATTGCCACTTGACTTTCTCTTCGTGGCTTATTTCACTGAGAACAATACCCACAAGTTCCATCCATGTTTTTGTAATTGCTAAGATTTGTTTTCTTCATATGGCTGAATAATATTCTACGTCCCATTTACTGATGAACATTTAGCTTGGCTATTGTCAATACTTCTGTGAGAAACATATGGGTGCAATTTTCGTTTTTAACATGGGCTGCTGCATTCTGTTTATATATTTATAGATTTGTTTTTTTATATTTATTCATATATTCCTTTATTAATTCTGTAATAATTAATCTAAAATTACATGAGAATCATTAATTTTACAAGACCCACACTATAACCAAGATCAACCAGTTATGTCCCTGAAGTCACTGTCCATGAGCATTGTAAGATACTGTAGATTCCATCTCCCCCAATCCACATTAATAATGCTAATCATTATGCCTACCTTCTCCTTGCTTTCATATGTAACAACGCCACTCTCTTCCCCTTGGTAACTGTTACTCCAAACTTGTGTTCTGTGAATCTGCTGATATTTTGCTCCTTCAGTTTTATCTTGGCTCTTCGTCTCCACGCATGTGTTAAATCATTTGATACATTTCTTCTCTTCCTCACTTATTTCACTGAGCATAATATGTTCTAGCGCCATCCATGATGTAGCAAATGCTAGGATTTGTTTTCTTCTGATGGCTGAGTAACGATCCTTTCTGTATATGTACCACATCTTCTATACCCATTAATCTATTGATGTCCAATTAGCTCGGTTTCTTTGAATAGTAGTCTGATTATCATAGGGTTATATATGTCTTTATTAGCTGGGCACATTCATTGGATTTATTGGATTCTTTAATTAATTTATTCTTTATTTACTTATTATTAAACTGTAAGTAAAAGTATAACGTGAGATTTTCTAGACTCCACCTGTCTCGAAATTCTTCCCAATGCCCCACTGCAGTCACTTCCATCAACAGAGCAATGTACTCTAGATTCACTGCCTGTCTTCACTGTTTGGTTAAGCCCTCACCACGCACCCACAAAAACATTACAGGTGCTAATTATAATGCATCCTTTCCCTTCCCACTGTTATCCCTCCATTCTCCCATGTCCACCCTAGTCGTTTTTTCTTTGGTAACTGGTAGTTCATTCTTGATCTCTGTGTGTCTGCCACTATTTTGCTCCTTCAGTTCTTTCCGGCTTCTCTATCTGCACAGATTGGTCATATCGTTTGATACTTGTCCTCCTATCTTATTTCATTGAACATAAAACCCCGCTCTTTCTTCTATGTTGTCACAAATGGGAGGATTTGTTTTCTTCTTATGGGTGAAAGGCAATTAATTGTTTATAAATACCACTTCTTCTGTATCCATTCAACTTCTGATGGAGACGGACCCGCTACTGTGAATAGTGCTGCGATAAACAAGGGGTGCACATACCTTTTTTAAATTGGGCTACTGCATTATATCTACTTATCTATACTACTTACATTTCCTCTATGTATCTATCACCTATCATCTGACAATCTACCTTCTTGCTATCTCTCATCTATCATAGTCATCATTTATCCCTATCATCTATCATCTTTCTGCCACTATGATCTTCAATACTTTCTATGTGTATCTATCTTTTATTTCTCATGAATACACAACTACATGAGTAATATTGTTTACTACAACTTCCATCAACAATATATCCCCAGATATCCCATTGCGTTCACTATCCTCCAGTGCAGTAAAATAATGTAGAATCACTAGTCTTCTCTGTGACGTGCAGTCCTCCACGTTCCCCAGCCCAACACTATCTACACTTATTCTAATTCACCATTTCTAACCCCCAGTCCTTCTTGTCCCTCCACTTTAACACAATCGGCCCAGTCTCTTTCCTTTCGTAAACATTAGTCCATTCTTCTCTTCAGCGTGGCTTCTACAGTTTTGATTTCTTCATTTTATTTCTTTTTTTAATACTCTGCTTGTTAGTGAAATCATTTGACAATTTTCTCACTCTCCACCGCTTATTTCACTGAGCGTAATCCTCTGTATCTCCATCCATGTTGTTGTAAATGGCAGGGTTTGTTTTAGTCATATATCTGAATAGTATCCCACTCTTCATTTGCTGATGGATACTTAGCATCACTATTGTTTTCATTGTGGTAAATAATATAGGTGTGCACACGTCTCCTTTAAACTGGCTGCTGCTTTCTCTGTTACTCTGCATTTATTTTATGCATTCGTTCATTTAATTATATCTCATTATTCTACAAGTACATGAATAAAATTATGCGTGCTAGGACCGGCCCATCACAAAGAACTCCAGGATTCTCATTTGCAGTCACACTCGGTAAGCATAGTAAGATACTGTAGAATCACTACATGTCTTCCGTGTTTTGTACAGGCATCCCCACAATGCCCATCTGCAGTATTCATGGAAATCATATAGCACGCTTTCTTTACCCCTACTTCCACCATCCATTCTCTCCTGTCCATCTCGGATCCTTTCCCTTTGGAATCTCTTAGTCCAATTTTCATTTCTGTGAATCGGATGATGTTTTTCTCCTTCAGTTTTTCTTTTTCCAACATCTCCACAGATGGCTCAAGTCACTTGACCCTTGCCTTTCTCCACCTCTTATGTCGTGAGTATATTGCCCTCCTGCACCTTCCGAGTTTTTACAAATATTAGGATTTATTGTCATCTTATGGCTGAGTAATATTCAACTGAGAATATGTACCACAAATTCTTTACTCATTAATCTACTGATGGAAAGTTACCTGGGCTACTGTGCTTACTGCTGATAAACCCGCGGATGTATGTGCCTTTTTTAACTTGTCTGCTTCAATGGATTTATTGATATGTGTTTATTATTGAGTTGTTTGTTCACCGTTAATCTGCAATTGTATGTGTAACGTATTTCCTAGACCCCCAGTTCCTCGTTTCACCCAAAACGCCCGTGCAGTCACTTCCATCACCATAACAATGTACTGTAGTATTGCTAGTTGTCTTCTCTGTTGGACAGCACTCCACGTGCATCCATTCCCACATTATATATGCTAACTGAAATGCTCCATTTCTTCCACACATCCTTTCCCCTCCATTTCCAACCGTCCTTCTCTGTCTCTTTCCCTTTGGTAACTGTGAATCTATTCTTATGTTCTGTGACACCGCTGTTTTTCTCCTTCAGCTTTTTCTTTTTTCTAATATTCCAAAGATGAGTGACATCATTTTACTTATATATGTAGGCCAGAATAGGTTATGTTTCTAAGATGTTGCAGCTCCACACGGCTGAGCTCTGCCCAACATATGCTAGTGGAGTTTGCAGGAACAGCCTTGTTGCCTGGAGATTCCATGATGTCACAGTGCGCCTCTTTCATAGAGACAGGATATGTAAGCTCAGATTAGCTGGTTCTCACTTCAGAGCATGCTACCCTGCACGGAGTTGGACTTTGGTAAGATGGGCGCTGACCACCTTGACAGGTTCAGCGGAAAAGGAAAAGAGATCCAAGATACTGCTTGTTTCTTTTGATTTTGGCACCAATACCACACAGTTACGTTAGCGCAATTATGGTAATTAGACAAACCCCGTTTTCAAATCCACACGTTATACAGCATAAGTGTCACTGTCCACGAGCCCCTTAATGCACTGTAGTAGCTCTACTGTTCTTTGCTGTTGTACTGCCTTCCTCGTGCCCACACACTCTCCACTTATGTGTGCTACACGTAATGCTCCATTTTACCTCTCATTCCTCCCTTTCCAGCCATTCCCCTCTTTCACTTTCCCCTTGGTAACCATTAGTCCACTCTTCAGTTCATTGAACCTGCCACTGTCTTGTTCCTTGACTATTTCTCTTTTTTTCTAACTCTCCACAGTAGAGTGACATCAATTGCCACTTGACTTTCTCTTCGTGGCTTATTTCACTGAGAACAATACCCACAAGTTCCATCCATGTTTTTGTAATTGCTAAGATTTGTTTTCTTCATATGGCTGAATAATATTCTACGTCCCATTTACTGATGAACATTTAGCTTGGCTATTGTCAATACTTCTGTGAGAAACATATGGGTGCAATTTTCGTTTTTAACATGGGCTGCTGCATTCTGTTTATATATTTATAGATTTGTTTTTTTATATTTATTCATATATTCCTTTATTAATTCTGTAATAATTAATCTAAAATTACATGAGAATCATTAATTTTACAAGACCCACACTATAACCAAGATCAACCAGTTATGTCCCTGAAGTCACTGTCCATGAGCATTGTAAGATACTGTAGATTCCATCTCCCCCAATCCACATTAATAATGCTAATCATTATGCCTACCTTCTCCTTGCTTTCATATGTAACAACGCCACTCTCTTCCCCTTGGTAACTGTTACTCCAAACTTGTGTTCTGTGAATCTGCTGATATTTTGCTCCTTCAGTTTTATCTTGGCTCTTCGTCTCCACGCATGTGTTAAATCATTTGATACATTTCTTCTCTTCCTCACTTATTTCACTGAGCATAATATGTTCTAGCGCCATCCATGATGTAGCAAATGCTAGGATTTGTTTTCTTCTGATGGCTGAGTAACGATCCTTTCTGTATATGTACCACATCTTCTATACCCATTAATCTATTGATGTCCAATTAGCTCGGTTTCTTTGAATAGTAGTCTGATTATCATAGGGTTATATATGTCTTTATTAGCTGGGCACATTCATTGGATTTATTGGATTCTTTAATTAATTTATTCTTTATTTACTTATTATTAAACTGTAAGTAAAAGTATAACGTGAGATTTTCTAGACTCCACCTGTCTCGAAATTCTTCCCAATGCCCCACTGCAGTCACTTCCATCAACAGAGCAATGTACTCTAGATTCACTGCCTGTCTTCACTGTTTGGTTAAGCCCTCACCACGCACCCACAAAAACATTACAGGTGCTAATTATAATGCATCCTTTCCCTTCCCACTGTTATCCCTCCATTCTCCCATGTCCACCCTAGTCGTTTTTTCTTTGGTAACTGGTAGTTCATTCTTGATCTCTGTGTGTCTGCCACTATTTTGCTCCTTCAGTTCTTTCCGGCTTCTCTATCTGCACAGATTGGTCATATCGTTTGATACTTGTCCTCCTATCTTATTTCATTGAACATAAAACCCCGCTCTTTCTTCTATGTTGTCACAAATGGGAGGATTTGTTTTCTTCTTATGGGTGAAAGGCAATTAATTGTTTATAAATACCACTTCTTCTGTATCCATTCAACTTCTGATGGAGACGGACCCGCTACTGTGAATAGTGCTGCGATAAACAAGGGGGTGCACATACCTTTTTTAAATTGGGCTACTGCATTATATCTACTTATCTATACTACTTACATTTCCTCTATGTATCTATCACCTATCATCTGACAATCTACCTTCTTGCTATCTCTCATCTATCATAGTCATCATTTATCCCTATCATCTATCATCTTTCTGCCACTATGATCTTCAATACTTTCTATGTGTATCTATCTTTTATTTCTCATGAATACACAACTACATGAGTAATATTGTTTACTACAACTTCCATCAACAATATATCCCCAGATATCCCATTGCGTTCACTATCCTCCAGTGCAGTAAAATAATGTAGAATCACTAGTCTTCTCTGTGACGTGCAGTCCTCCACGTTCCCCAGCCCAACACTATCTACACTTATTCTAATTCACCATTTCTAACCCCCAGTCCTTCTTGTCCCTCCACTTTAACACAATCGGCCCAGTCTCTTTCCTTTCGTAAACATTAGTCCATTCTTCTCTTCAGCGTGGCTTCTACAGTTTTGATTTCTTCATTTTATTTCTTTTTTTAATACTCTGCTTGTTAGTGAAATCATTTGACAATTTTCTCACTCTCCACCGCTTATTTCACTGAGCGTAATCCTCTGTATCTCCATCCATGTTGTTGTAAATGGCAGGGTTTGTTTTAGTCATATATCTGAATAGTATCCCACTCTTCATTTGCTGATGGATTCTTAGCATCACTATTGTTTTCATTGTGGTAAATAATATAGGTGTGCACACGTCTCCTTTAAACTGGCTGCTGCTTTCTCTGTTACTCTGCATTTATTTTATGCATTCGTTCATTTAATTATATCTCATTATTCTACAAGTACATGAATAAAATTATGCGTGCTAGGACCGGCCCATCACAAAGAACTCCAGGATTCTCATTTGCAGTCACACTCGGTAAGCATAGTAAGATACTGTAGAATCACTACATGTCTTCCGTGTTTTGTACAGGCATCCCCACAATGCCCATCTGCAGTATTCATGGAAATCATATAGCACGCTTTCTTTACCCCTACTTCCACCATCCATTCTCTCCTGTCCATCTCGGATCCTTTCCCTTTGGAATCTCTTAGTCCAATTTTCATTTCTGTGAATCGGATGATGTTTTTCTCCTTCAGTTTTTCTTTTTCCAACATCTCCACAGATGGCTCAAGTCACTTGACCCTTGCCTTTCTCCACCTCTTATGTCGTGAGTATATTGCCCTCCTGCACCTTCCGAGTTTTTACAAATATTAGGATTTATTGTCATCTTATGGCTGAGTAATATTCAACTGAGAATATGTACCACAAATTCTTTACTCATTAATCTACTGATGGAAAGTTACCTGGGCTACTGTGCTTACTGCTGATAAACCCGCGGATGTATGTGCCTTTTTTAACTTGTCTGCTTCAATGGATTTATTGATATGTGTTTATTATTGAGTTGTTTGTTCACCGTTAATCTGCAATTGTATGTGTAACGTATTTCCTAGACCCCCAGTTCCTCGTTTCACCCAAAACGCCCGTGCAGTCACTTCCATCACCATAACAATGTACTGTAGTATTGCTAGTTGTCTTCTCTGTTGGACAGCACTCCACGTGCATCCATTCCCACATTATATATGCTAACTGAAATGCTCCATTTCTTCCACACATCCTTTCCCCTCCATTTCCAACCATCCTTCTCTGTCTCTTTCCCTTTGGTAACTGTGAATCTATTCTTATGTTCTGTGACACCGCTGTTTTTCTCCTTCAGCTTTTTCTTTTTTCTAATATTCCAAAGATGAGTGACATCATTTTACTTATATATGTAGGCCAGAAGATGTTATGTTTCTAAGATGTTGCAGCTCCACACGGCTGAGCTCTGAGCAACATATGCTAGTGGAGTTTGCAGGAACAGCCTTGTTGCCTGGAGATTCCATGATGTCACAGTGCGCCTCTTTCATAGAGACAGGATATGTAAGCTCAGATTAGCTGGTTCTCACTTCAGAGCATGCTACCCTGCACGGAGTTGGACTTTGGTAAGATGGGCGCTGACCACCTTGACAGGTTCAGCGGAAAAGGAAAAGAGATCCAAGATACTGCTTGTTTCTTTTGATTTTGGCACCAATACCACACAGTTACGTTAGCGCAATTATGGTAATTAGACAAACCCCGTTTTCAAATCCACACGTTATACAGCATAAGTGTCACTGTCCACGAGCCCCTTAATGCACTGTAGTAGCTCTACTGTTCTTTGCTGTTGTACTGCCTTCCTCGTGCCCACACACTCTCCACTTATGTGTGCTACACGTAATGCTCCATTTTACCTCTCATTCCTCCCTTTCCAGCCATTCCCCTCTTTCACTTTCCCCTTGGTAACCATTAGTCCACTCTTCAGTTCATTGAACCTGCCACTGTCTTGTTCCTTGACTATTTCTCTTTTTTTCTAACTCTCCACAGTAGAGTGACATCAATTGCCACTTGACTTTCTCTTCGTGGCTTATTTCACTGAGAACAATACCCACAAGTTCCATCCATGTTTTTGTAATTGCTAAGATTTGTTTTCTTCATATGGCTGAATAATATTCTACGTCCCATTTACTGATGAACATTTAGCTTGGCTATTGTCAATACTTCTGTGAGAAACATATGGGTGCAATTTTCGTTTTTAACATGGGCTGCTGCATTCTGTTTATATATTTATAGATTTGTTTTTTTATATTTATTCATATATTCCTTTATTAATTCTGTAATAATTAATCTAAAATTACATGAGAATCATTAATTTTACAAGACCCACACTATAACCAAGATCAACCAGTTATGTCCCTGAAGTCACTGTCCATGAGCATTGTAAGATACTGTAGATTCCATCTCCCCCAATCCACATTAATAATGCTAATCATTATGCCTACCTTCTCCTTGCTTTCATATGTAACAACGCCACTCTCTTCCCCTTGGTAACTGTTACTCCAAACTTGTGTTCTGTGAATCTGCTGATATTTTGCTCCTTCAGTTTTATCTTGGCTCTTCGTCTCCACGCATGTGTTAAATCATTTGATACATTTCTTCTCTTCCTCACTTATTTCACTGAGCATAATATGTTCTAGCGCCATCCATGATGTAGCAAATGCTAGGATTTGTTTTCTTCTGATGGCTGAGTAACGATCCTTTCTGTATATGTACCACATCTTCTATACCCATTAATCTATTGATGTCCAATTAGCTCGGTTTCTTTGAATAGTAGTCTGATTATCATAGGGTTATATATGTCTTTATTAGCTGGGCACATTCATTGGATTTATTGGATTCTTTAATTAATTTATTCTTTATTTACTTATTATTAAACTGTAAGTAAAAGTATAACGTGAGATTTTCTAGACTCCACCTGTCTCGAAATTCTTCCCAATGCCCCACTGCAGTCACTTCCATCAACAGAGCAATGTACTCTAGATTCACTGCCTGTCTTCACTGTTTGGTTAAGCCCTCACCACGCACCCACAAAAACATTACAGGTGCTAATTATAATGCATCCTTTCCCTTCCCACTGTTATCCCTCCATTCTCCCATGTCCACCCTAGTCGTTTTTTCTTTGGTAACTGGTAGTTCATTCTTGATCTCTGTGTGTCTGCCACTATTTTGCTCCTTCAGTTCTTTCCGGCTTCTCTATCTGCACAGATTGGTCATATCGTTTGATACTTGTCCTCCTATCTTATTTCATTGAACATAAAACCCCGCTCTTTCTTCTATGTTGTCACAAATGGGAGGATTTGTTTTCTTCTTATGGGTGAAAGGCAATTAATTGTTTATAAATACCACTTCTTCTGTATCCATTCAACTTCTGATGGAGACGGACCCGCTACTGTGAATAGTGCTGCGATAAACAAGGGGTGCACATACCTTTTTTAAATTGGGCTACTGCATTATATCTACTTATCTATACTACTTACATTTCCTCTATGTATCTATCACCTATCATCTGACAATCTACCTTCTTGCTATCTCTCATCTATCATAGTCATCATTTATCCCTATCATCTATCATCTTTCTGCCACTATGATCTTCAATACTTTCTATGTGTATCTATCTTTTATTTCTCATGAATACACAACTACATGAGTAATATTGTTTACTACAACTTCCATCAACAATATATCCCCAGATATCCCATTGCGTTCACTATCCTCCAGTGCAGTAAAATAATGTAGAATCACTAGTCTTCTCTGTGACGTGCAGTCCTCCACGTTCCCCAGCCCAACACTATCTACACTTATTCTAATTCACCATTTCTAACCCCCAGTCCTTCTTGTCCCTCCACTTTAACACAATCGGCCCAGTCTCTTTCCTTTCGTAAACATTAGTCCATTCTTCTCTTCAGCGTGGCTTCTACAGTTTTGATTTCTTCATTTTATTTCTTTTTTTAATACTCTGCTTGTTAGTGAAATCATTTGACAATTTTCTCACTCTCCACCGCTTATTTCACTGAGCGTAATCCTCTGTATCTCCATCCATGTTGTTGTAAATGGCAGGGTTTGTTTTAGTCATATATCTGAATAGTATCCCACTCTTCATTTGCTGATGGATACTTAGCATCACTATTGTTTTCATTGTGGTAAATAATATAGGTGTGCACACGTCTCCTTTAAACTGGCTGCTGCTTTCTCTGTTACTCTGCATTTATTTTATGCATTCGTTCATTTAATTATATCTCATTATTCTACAAGTACATGAATAAAATTATGCGTGCTAGGACCGGCCCATCACAAAGAACTCCAGGATTCTCATTTGCAGTCACACTCGGTAAGCATAGTAAGATACTGTAGAATCACTACATGTCTTCCGTGTTTTGTACAGGCATCCCCACAATGCCCATCTGCAGTATTCATGGAAATCATATAGCACGCTTTCTTTACCCCTACTTCCACCATCCATTCTCTCCTGTCCATCTCGGATCCTTTCCCTTTGGAATCTCTTAGTCCAATTTTCATTTCTGTGAATCGGATGATGTTTTTCTCCTTCAGTTTTTCTTTTTCCAACATCTCCACAGATGGCTCAAGTCACTTGACCCTTGCCTTTCTCCACCTCTTATGTCGTGAGTATATTGCCCTCCTGCACCTTCCGAGTTTTTACAAATATTAGGATTTATTGTCATCTTATGGCTGAGTAATATTCAACTGAGAATATGTACCACAAATTCTTTACTCATTAATCTACTGATGGAAAGTTACCTGGGCTACTGTGCTTACTGCTGATAAACCCGCGGATGTATGTGCCTTTTTTAACTTGTCTGCTTCAATGGATTTATTGATATGTGTTTATTATTGAGTTGTTTGTTCACCGTTAATCTGCAATTGTATGTGTAACGTATTTCCTAGACCCCCAGTTCCTCGTTTCACCCAAAACGCCCGTGCAGTCACTTCCATCACCATAACAATGTACTGTAGTATTGCTAGTTGTCTTCTCTGTTGGACAGCACTCCACGTGCATCCATTCCCACATTATATATGCTAACTGAAATGCTCCATTTCTTCCACACATCCTTTCCCCTCCATTTCCAACCGTCCTTCTCTGTCTCTTTCCCTTTGGTAACTGTGAATCTATTCTTATGTTCTGTGACACCGCTGTTTTTCTCCTTCAGCTTTTTCTTTTTTCTAATATTCCAAAGATGAGTGACATCATTTTACTTATATATGTAGGCCAGAATAGGTTATGTTTCTAAGATGTTGCAGCTCCACACGGCTGAGCTCTGCCCAACATATGCTAGTGGAGTTTGCAGGAACAGCCTTGTTGCCTGGAGATTCCATGATGTCACAGTGCGCCTCTTTCATAGAGACAGGATATGTAAGCTCAGATTAGCTGGTTCTCACTTCAGAGCATGCTACCCTGCACGGAGTTGGACTTTGGTAAGATGGGCGCTGACCACCTTGACAGGTTCAGCGGAAAAGGAAAAGAGATCCAAGATACTGCTTGTTTCTTTTGATTTTGGCACCAATACCACACAGTTACGTTAGCGCAATTATGGTAATTAGACAAACCCCGTTTTCAAATCCACACGTTATACAGCATAAGTGTCACTGTCCACGAGCCCCTTAATGCACTGTAGTAGCTCTACTGTTCTTTGCTGTTGTACTGCCTTCCTCGTGCCCACACACTCTCCACTTATGTGTGCTACACGTAATGCTCCATTTTACCTCTCATTCCTCCCTTTCCAGCCATTCCCCTCTTTCACTTTCCCCTTGGTAACCATTAGTCCACTCTTCAGTTCATTGAACCTGCCACTGTCTTGTTCCTTGACTATTTCTCTTTTTTTCTAACTCTCCACAGTAGAGTGACATCAATTGCCACTTGACTTTCTCTTCGTGGCTTATTTCACTGAGAACAATACCCACAAGTTCCATCCATGTTTTTGTAATTGCTAAGATTTGTTTTCTTCATATGGCTGAATAATATTCTACGTCCCATTTACTGATGAACATTTAGCTTGGCTATTGTCAATACTTCTGTGAGAAACATATGGGTGCAATTTTCGTTTTTAACATGGGCTGCTGCATTCTGTTTATATATTTATAGATTTGTTTTTTTATATTTATTCATATATTCCTTTATTAATTCTGTAATAATTAATCTAAAATTACATGAGAATCATTAATTTTACAAGACCCACACTATAACCAAGATCAACCAGTTATGTCCCTGAAGTCACTGTCCATGAGCATTGTAAGATACTGTAGATTCCATCTCCCCCAATCCACATTAATAATGCTAATCATTATGCCTACCTTCTCCTTGCTTTCATATGTAACAACGCCACTCTCTTCCCCTTGGTAACTGTTACTCCAAACTTGTGTTCTGTGAATCTGCTGATATTTTGCTCCTTCAGTTTTATCTTGGCTCTTCGTCTCCACGCATGTGTTAAATCATTTGATACATTTCTTCTCTTCCTCACTTATTTCACTGAGCATAATATGTTCTAGCGCCATCCATGATGTAGCAAATGCTAGGATTTGTTTTCTTCTGATGGCTGAGTAACGATCCTTTCTGTATATGTACCACATCTTCTATACCCATTAATCTATTGATGTCCAATTAGCTCGGTTTCTTTGAATAGTAGTCTGATTATCATAGGGTTATATATGTCTTTATTAGCTGGGCACATTCATTGGATTTATTGGATTCTTTAATTAATTTATTCTTTATTTACTTATTATTAAACTGTAAGTAAAAGTATAACGTGAGATTTTCTAGACTCCACCTGTCTCGAAATTCTTCCCAATGCCCCACTGCAGTCACTTCCATCAACAGAGCAATGTACTCTAGATTCACTGCCTGTCTTCACTGTTTGGTTAAGCCCTCACCACGCACCCACAAAAACATTACAGGTGCTAATTATAATGCATCCTTTCCCTTCCCACTGTTATCCCTCCATTCTCCCATGTCCACCCTAGTCGTTTTTTCTTTGGTAACTGGTAGTTCATTCTTGATCTCTGTGTGTCTGCCACTATTTTGCTCCTTCAGTTCTTTCCGGCTTCTCTATCTGCACAGATTGGTCATATCGTTTGATACTTGTCCTCCTATCTTATTTCATTGAACATAAAACCCCGCTCTTTCTTCTATGTTGTCACAAATGGGAGGATTTGTTTTCTTCTTATGGGTGAAAGGCAATTAATTGTTTATAAATACCACTTCTTCTGTATCCATTCAACTTCTGATGGAGACGGACCCGCTACTGTGAATAGTGCTGCGATAAACAAGGGGGTGCACATACCTTTTTTAAATTGGGCTACTGCATTATATCTACTTATCTATACTACTTACATTTCCTCTATGTATCTATCACCTATCATCTGACAATCTACCTTCTTGCTATCTCTCATCTATCATAGTCATCATTTATCCCTATCATCTATCATCTTTCTGCCACTATGATCTTCAATACTTTCTATGTGTATCTATCTTTTATTTCTCATGAATACACAACTACATGAGTAATATTGTTTACTACAACTTCCATCAACAATATATCCCCAGATATCCCATTGCGTTCACTATCCTCCAGTGCAGTAAAATAATGTAGAATCACTAGTCTTCTCTGTGACGTGCAGTCCTCCACGTTCCCCAGCCCAACACTATCTACACTTATTCTAATTCACCATTTCTAACCCCCAGTCCTTCTTGTC
Source organism: Manis pentadactyla (assembly GCF_030020395.1). NCBI lineage: Eukaryota > Metazoa > Chordata > Mammalia > Pholidota > Manidae > Manis > Manis pentadactyla. The sequence continues at coordinate 11,983,042 of NC_080039.1, read as the reverse complement.
CCTCCACTTTAACACAATCGGCCCAGTCTCTTTCCTTTCGTAAACATTAGTCCATTCTTCTCTTCAGCGTGGCTTCTACAGTTTTGATTTCTTCATTTTATTTCTTTTTTTAATACTCTGCTTGTTAGTGAAATCATTTGACAATTTTCTCACTCTCCACCGCTTATTTCACTGAGCGTAATCCTCTGTATCTCCATCCATGTTGTTGTAAATGGCAGGGTTTGTTTTAGTCATATATCTGAATAGTATCCCACTCTTCATTTGCTGATGGATTCTTAGCATCACTATTGTTTTCATTGTGGTAAATAATATAGGTGTGCACACGTCTCCTTTAAACTGGCTGCTGCTTTCTCTGTTACTCTGCATTTATTTTATGCATTCGTTCATTTAATTATATCTCATTATTCTACAAGTACATGAATAAAATTATGCGTGCTAGGACCGGCCCATCACAAAGAACTCCAGGATTCTCATTTGCAGTCACACTCGGTAAGCATAGTAAGATACTGTAGAATCACTACATGTCTTCCGTGTTTTGTACAGGCATCCCCACAATGCCCATCTGCAGTATTCATGGAAATCATATAGCACGCTTTCTTTACCCCTACTTCCACCATCCATTCTCTCCTGTCCATCTCGGATCCTTTCCCTTTGGAATCTCTTAGTCCAATTTTCATTTCTGTGAATCGGATGATGTTTTTCTCCTTCAGTTTTTCTTTTTCCAACATCTCCACAGATGGCTCAAGTCACTTGACCCTTGCCTTTCTCCACCTCTTATGTCGTGAGTATATTGCCCTCCTGCACCTTCCGAGTTTTTACAAATATTAGGATTTATTGTCATCTTATGGCTGAGTAATATTCAACTGAGAATATGTACCACAAATTCTTTACTCATTAATCTACTGATGGAAAGTTACCTGGGCTACTGTGCTTACTGCTGATAAACCCGCGGATGTATGTGCCTTTTTTAACTTGTCTGCTTCAATGGATTTATTGATATGTGTTTATTATTGAGTTGTTTGTTCACCGTTAATCTGCAATTGTATGTGTAACGTATTTCCTAGACCCCCAGTTCCTCGTTTCACCCAAAACGCCCGTGCAGTCACTTCCATCACCATAACAATGTACTGTAGTATTGCTAGTTGTCTTCTCTGTTGGACAGCACTCCACGTGCATCCATTCCCACATTATATATGCTAACTGAAATGCTCCATTTCTTCCACACATCCTTTCCCCTCCATTTCCAACCATCCTTCTCTGTCTCTTTCCCTTTGGTAACTGTGAATCTATTCTTATGTTCTGTGACACCGCTGTTTTTCTCCTTCAGCTTTTTCTTTTTTCTAATATTCCAAAGATGAGTGACATCATTTTACTTATATATGTAGGCCAGAAGATGTTATGTTTCTAAGATGTTGCAGCTCCACACGGCTGAGCTCTGAGCAACATATGCTAGTGGAGTTTGCAGGAACAGCCTTGTTGCCTGGAGATTCCATGATGTCACAGTGCGCCTCTTTCATAGAGACAGGATATGTAAGCTCAGATTAGCTGGTTCTCACTTCAGAGCATGCTACCCTGCACGGAGTTGGACTTTGGTAAGATGGGCGCTGACCACCTTGACAGGTTCAGCGGAAAAGGAAAAGAGATCCAAGATACTGCTTGTTTCTTTTGATTTTGGCACCAATACCACACAGTTACGTTAGCGCAATTATGGTAATTAGACAAACCCCGTTTTCAAATCCACACGTTATACAGCATAAGTGTCACTGTCCACGAGCCCCTTAATGCACTGTAGTAGCTCTACTGTTCTTTGCTGTTGTACTGCCTTCCTCGTGCCCACACACTCTCCACTTATGTGTGCTACACGTAATGCTCCATTTTACCTCTCATTCCTCCCTTTCCAGCCATTCCCCTCTTTCACTTTCCCCTTGGTAACCATTAGTCCACTCTTCAGTTCATTGAACCTGCCACTGTCTTGTTCCTTGACTATTTCTCTTTTTTTCTAACTCTCCACAGTAGAGTGACATCAATTGCCACTTGACTTTCTCTTCGTGGCTTATTTCACTGAGAACAATACCCACAAGTTCCATCCATGTTTTTGTAATTGCTAAGATTTGTTTTCTTCATATGGCTGAATAATATTCTACGTCCCATTTACTGATGAACATTTAGCTTGGCTATTGTCAATACTTCTGTGAGAAACATATGGGTGCAATTTTCGTTTTTAACATGGGCTGCTGCATTCTGTTTATATATTTATAGATTTGTTTTTTTATATTTATTCATATATTCCTTTATTAATTCTGTAATAATTAATCTAAAATTACATGAGAATCATTAATTTTACAAGACCCACACTATAACCAAGATCAACCAGTTATGTCCCTGAAGTCACTGTCCATGAGCATTGTAAGATACTGTAGATTCCATCTCCCCCAATCCACATTAATAATGCTAATCATTATGCCTACCTTCTCCTTGCTTTCATATGTAACAACGCCACTCTCTTCCCCTTGGTAACTGTTACTCCAAACTTGTGTTCTGTGAATCTGCTGATATTTTGCTCCTTCAGTTTTATCTTGGCTCTTCGTCTCCACGCATGTGTTAAATCATTTGATACATTTCTTCTCTTCCTCACTTATTTCACTGAGCATAATATGTTCTAGCGCCATCCATGATGTAGCAAATGCTAGGATTTGTTTTCTTCTGATGGCTGAGTAACGATCCTTTCTGTATATGTACCACATCTTCTATACCCATTAATCTATTGATGTCCAATTAGCTCGGTTTCTTTGAATAGTAGTCTGATTATCATAGGGTTATATATGTCTTTATTAGCTGGGCACATTCATTGGATTTATTGGATTCTTTAATTAATTTATTCTTTATTTACTTATTATTAAACTGTAAGTAAAAGTATAACGTGAGATTTTCTAGACTCCACCTGTCTCGAAATTCTTCCCAATGCCCCACTGCAGTCACTTCCATCAACAGAGCAATGTACTCTAGATTCACTGCCTGTCTTCACTGTTTGGTTAAGCCCTCACCACGCACCCACAAAAACATTACAGGTGCTAATTATAATGCATCCTTTCCCTTCCCACTGTTATCCCTCCATTCTCCCATGTCCACCCTAGTCGTTTTTTCTTTGGTAACTGGTAGTTCATTCTTGATCTCTGTGTGTCTGCCACTATTTTGCTCCTTCAGTTCTTTCCGGCTTCTCTATCTGCACAGATTGGTCATATCGTTTGATACTTGTCCTCCTATCTTATTTCATTGAACATAAAACCCCGCTCTTTCTTCTATGTTGTCACAAATGGGAGGATTTGTTTTCTTCTTATGGGTGAAAGGCAATTAATTGTTTATAAATACCACTTCTTCTGTATCCATTCAACTTCTGATGGAGACGGACCCGCTACTGTGAATAGTGCTGCGATAAACAAGGGGTGCACATACCTTTTTTAAATTGGGCTACTGCATTATATCTACTTATCTATACTACTTACATTTCCTCTATGTATCTATCACCTATCATCTGACAATCTACCTTCTTGCTATCTCTCATCTATCATAGTCATCATTTATCCCTATCATCTATCATCTTTCTGCCACTATGATCTTCAATACTTTCTATGTGTATCTATCTTTTATTTCTCATGAATACACAACTACATGAGTAATATTGTTTACTACAACTTCCATCAACAATATATCCCCAGATATCCCATTGCGTTCACTATCCTCCAGTGCAGTAAAATAATGTAGAATCACTAGTCTTCTCTGTGACGTGCAGTCCTCCACGTTCCCCAGCCCAACACTATCTACACTTATTCTAATTCACCATTTCTAACCCCCAGTCCTTCTTGTCCCTCCACTTTAACACAATCGGCCCAGTCTCTTTCCTTTCGTAAACATTAGTCCATTCTTCTCTTCAGCGTGGCTTCTACAGTTTTGATTTCTTCATTTTATTTCTTTTTTTAATACTCTGCTTGTTAGTGAAATCATTTGACAATTTTCTCACTCTCCACCGCTTATTTCACTGAGCGTAATCCTCTGTATCTCCATCCATGTTGTTGTAAATGGCAGGGTTTGTTTTAGTCATATATCTGAATAGTATCCCACTCTTCATTTGCTGATGGATACTTAGCATCACTATTGTTTTCATTGTGGTAAATAATATAGGTGTGCACACGTCTCCTTTAAACTGGCTGCTGCTTTCTCTGTTACTCTGCATTTATTTTATGCATTCGTTCATTTAATTATATCTCATTATTCTACAAGTACATGAATAAAATTATGCGTGCTAGGACCGGCCCATCACAAAGAACTCCAGGATTCTCATTTGCAGTCACACTCGGTAAGCATAGTAAGATACTGTAGAATCACTACATGTCTTCCGTGTTTTGTACAGGCATCCCCACAATGCCCATCTGCAGTATTCATGGAAATCATATAGCACGCTTTCTTTACCCCTACTTCCACCATCCATTCTCTCCTGTCCATCTCGGATCCTTTCCCTTTGGAATCTCTTAGTCCAATTTTCATTTCTGTGAATCGGATGATGTTTTTCTCCTTCAGTTTTTCTTTTTCCAACATCTCCACAGATGGCTCAAGTCACTTGACCCTTGCCTTTCTCCACCTCTTATGTCGTGAGTATATTGCCCTCCTGCACCTTCCGAGTTTTTACAAATATTAGGATTTATTGTCATCTTATGGCTGAGTAATATTCAACTGAGAATATGTACCACAAATTCTTTACTCATTAATCTACTGATGGAAAGTTACCTGGGCTACTGTGCTTACTGCTGATAAACCCGCGGATGTATGTGCCTTTTTTAACTTGTCTGCTTCAATGGATTTATTGATATGTGTTTATTATTGAGTTGTTTGTTCACCGTTAATCTGCAATTGTATGTGTAACGTATTTCCTAGACCCCCAGTTCCTCGTTTCACCCAAAACGCCCGTGCAGTCACTTCCATCACCATAACAATGTACTGTAGTATTGCTAGTTGTCTTCTCTGTTGGACAGCACTCCACGTGCATCCATTCCCACATTATATATGCTAACTGAAATGCTCCATTTCTTCCACACATCCTTTCCCCTCCATTTCCAACCGTCCTTCTCTGTCTCTTTCCCTTTGGTAACTGTGAATCTATTCTTATGTTCTGTGACACCGCTGTTTTTCTCCTTCAGCTTTTTCTTTTTTCTAATATTCCAAAGATGAGTGACATCATTTTACTTATATATGTAGGCCAGAATAGGTTATGTTTCTAAGATGTTGCAGCTCCACACGGCTGAGCTCTGCCCAACATATGCTAGTGGAGTTTGCAGGAACAGCCTTGTTGCCTGGAGATTCCATGATGTCACAGTGCGCCTCTTTCATAGAGACAGGATATGTAAGCTCAGATTAGCTGGTTCTCACTTCAGAGCATGCTACCCTGCACGGAGTTGGACTTTGGTAAGATGGGCGCTGACCACCTTGACAGGTTCAGCGGAAAAGGAAAAGAGATCCAAGATACTGCTTGTTTCTTTTGATTTTGGCACCAATACCACACAGTTACGTTAGCGCAATTATGGTAATTAGACAAACCCCGTTTTCAAATCCACACGTTATACAGCATAAGTGTCACTGTCCACGAGCCCCTTAATGCACTGTAGTAGCTCTACTGTTCTTTGCTGTTGTACTGCCTTCCTCGTGCCCACACACTCTCCACTTATGTGTGCTACACGTAATGCTCCATTTTACCTCTCATTCCTCCCTTTCCAGCCATTCCCCTCTTTCACTTTCCCCTTGGTAACCATTAGTCCACTCTTCAGTTCATTGAACCTGCCACTGTCTTGTTCCTTGACTATTTCTCTTTTTTTCTAACTCTCCACAGTAGAGTGACATCAATTGCCACTTGACTTTCTCTTCGTGGCTTATTTCACTGAGAACAATACCCACAAGTTCCATCCATGTTTTTGTAATTGCTAAGATTTGTTTTCTTCATATGGCTGAATAATATTCTACGTCCCATTTACTGATGAACATTTAGCTTGGCTATTGTCAATACTTCTGTGAGAAACATATGGGTGCAATTTTCGTTTTTAACATGGGCTGCTGCATTCTGTTTATATATTTATAGATTTGTTTTTTTATATTTATTCATATATTCCTTTATTAATTCTGTAATAATTAATCTAAAATTACATGAGAATCATTAATTTTTCAAGACCCACACTATAACCAAGATCAACCAGTTATGTCCCTGAAGTCACTGTCCATGAGCATTGTAAGATACTGTAGATTCCATCTCCCCCAATCCACATTAATAATGCTAATCATTATGCCTACCTTCTCCTTGCTTTCATATGTAACAACGCCACTCTCTTCCCCTTGGTAACTGTTACTCCAAACTTGTGTTCTGTGAATCTGCTGATATTTTGCTCCTTCAGTTTTATCTTGGCTCTTCGTCTCCACGCATGTGTTAAATCATTTGATACATTTCTTCTCTTCCTCACTTATTTCACTGAGCATAATATGTTCTAGCGCCATCCATGATGTAGCAAATGCTAGGATTTGTTTTCTTCTGATGGCTGAGTAACGATCCTTTCTGTATATGTACCACATCTTCTATACCCATTAATCTATTGATGTCCAATTAGCTCGGTTTCTTTGAATAGTAGTCTGATTATCATAGGGTTATATATGTCTTTATTAGCTGGGCACATTCATTGGATTTATTGGATTCTTTAATTAATTTATTCTTTATTTACTTATTATTAAACTGTAAGTAAAAGTATAACGTGAGATTTTCTAGACTCCACCTGTCTCGAAATTCTTCCCAATGCCCCACTGCAGTCACTTCCATCAACAGAGCAATGTACTCTAGATTCACTGCCTGTCTTCACTGTTTGGTTAAGCCCTCACCACGCACCCACAAAAACATTACAGGTGCTAATTATAATGCATCCTTTCCCTTCCCACTGTTATCCCTCCATTCTCCCATGTCCACCCTAGTCGTTTTTTCTTTGGTAACTGGTAGTTCATTCTTGATCTCTGTGTGTCTGCCACTATTTTGCTCCTTCAGTTCTTTCCGGCTTCTCTATCTGCACAGATTGGTCATATCGTTTGATACTTGTCCTCCTATCTTATTTCATTGAACATAAAACCCCGCTCTTTCTTCTATGTTGTCACAAATGGGAGGATTTGTTTTCTTCTTATGGGTGAAAGGCAATTAATTGTTTATAAATACCACTTCTTCTGTATCCATTCAACTTCTGATGGAGACGGACCCGCTACTGTGAATAGTGCTGCGATAAACAAGGGGGTGCACATACCTTTTTTAAATTGGGCTACTGCATTATATCTACTTATCTATACTACTTACATTTCCTCTATGTATCTATCACCTATCATCTGACAATCTACCTTCTTGCTATCTCTCATCTATCATAGTCATCATTTATCCCTATCATCTATCATCTTTCTGCCACTATGATCTTCAATACTTTCTATGTGTATCTATCTTTTATTTCTCATGAATACACAACTACATGAGTAATATTGTTTACTACAACTTCCATCAACAATATATCCCCAGATATCCCATTGCGTTCACTATCCTCCAGTGCAGTAAAATAATGTAGAATCACTAGTCTTCTCTGTGACGTGCAGTCCTCCACGTTCCCCAGCCCAACACTATCTACACTTATTCTAATTCACCATTTCTAACCCCCAGTCCTTCTTGTCCCTCCACTTTAACACAATCGGCCCAGTCTCTTTCCTTTCGTAAACATTAGTCCATTCTTCTCTTCAGCGTGGCTTCTACAGTTTTGATTTCTTCATTTTATTTCTTTTTTTAATACTCTGCTTGTTAGTGAAATCATTTGACAATTTTCTCACTCTCCACCGCTTATTTCACTGAGCGTAATCCTCTGTATCTCCATCCATGTTGTTGTAAATGGCAGGGTTTGTTTTAGTCATATATCTGAATAGTATCCCACTCTTCATTTGCTGATGGATACTTAGCATCACTATTGTTTTCATTGTGGTAAATAATATAGGTGTGCACACGTCTCCTTTAAACTGGCTGCTGCTTTCTCTGTTACTCTGCATTTATTTTATGCATTCGTTCATTTAATTATATCTCATTATTCTACAAGTACATGAATAAAATTATGCGTGCTAGGACCGGCCCATCACAAAGAACTCCAGGATTCTCATTTGCAGTCACACTCGGTAAGCATAGTAAGATACTGTAGAATCACTACATGTCTTCCGTGTTTTGTACAGGCATCCCCACAATGCCCATCTGCAGTATTCATGGAAATCATATAGCACGCTTTCTTTACCCCTACTTCCACCATCCATTCTCTCCTGTCCATCTCGGATCCTTTCCCTTTGGAATCTCTTAGTCCAATTTTCATTTCTGTGAATCGGATGATGTTTTTCTCCTTCAGTTTTTCTTTTTCCAACATCTCCACAGATGGCTCAAGTCACTTGACCCTTGCCTTTCTCCACCTCTTATGTCGTGAGTATATTGCCCTCCTGCACCTTCCGAGTTTTTACAAATATTAGGATTTATTGTCATCTTATGGCTGAGTAATATTCAACTGAGAATATGTACCACAAATTCTTTACTCATTAATCTACTGATGGAAAGTTACCTGGGCTACTGTGCTTACTGCTGATAAACCCGCGGATGTATGTGCCTTTTTTAACTTGTCTGCTTCAATGGATTTATTGATATGTGTTTATTATTGAGTTGTTTGTTCACCGTTAATCTGCAATTGTATGTGTAACGTATTTCCTAGACCCCCAGTTCCTCGTTTCACCCAAAACGCCCGTGCAGTCACTTCCATCACCATAACAATGTACTGTAGTATTGCTAGTTGTCTTCTCTGTTGGACAGCACTCCACGTGCATCCATTCCCACATTATATATGCTAACTGAAATGCTCCATTTCTTCCACACATCCTTTCCCCTCCATTTCCAACCGTCCTTCTCTGTCTCTTTCCCTTTGGTAACTGTGAATCTATTCTTATGTTCTGTGACACCGCTGTTTTTCTCCTTCAGCTTTTTCTTTTTTCTAATATTCCAAAGATGAGTGACATCATTTTACTTATATATGTAGGCCAGAAGATGTTATGTTTCTAAGATGTTGCAGCTCCACACGGCTGAGCTCTGCCCAACATATGCTAGTGGAGTTTGCAGGAACAGCCTTGTTGCCTGGAGATTCCATGATGTCACAGTGCGCCTCTTTCATAGAGACAGGATATGTAAGCTCAGATTAGCTGGTTCTCACTTCAGAGCATGCTACCCTGCACGGAGTTGGACTTTGGTAAGATGGGCGCTGACCACCTTGACAGGTTCAGCGGAAAAGGAAAAGAGATCCAAGATACTGCTTGTTTCTTTTGATTTTGGCACCAATACCACACAGTTACGTTAGCGCAATTATGGTAATTAGACAAACCCCGTTTTCAAATCCACACGTTATACAGCATAAGTGTCACTGTCCACGAGCCCCTTAATGCACTGTAGTAGCTCTACTGTTCTTTGCTGTTGTACTGCCTTCCTCGTGCCCACACACTCTCCACTTATGTGTGCTACACGTAATGCTCCATTTTACCTCTCATTCCTCCCTTTCCAGCCATTCCCCTCTTTCACTTTCCCCTTGGTAACCATTAGTCCACTCTTCAGTTCATTGAACCTGCCACTGTCTTGTTCCTTGACTATTTCTCTTTTTTTCTAACTCTCCACAGTAGAGTGACATCAATTGCCACTTGACTTTCTCTTCGTGGCTTATTTCACTGAGAACAATACCCACAAGTTCCATCCATGTTTTTGTAATTGCTAAGATTTGTTTTCTTCATATGGCTGAATAATATTCTACGTCCCATTTACTGATGAACATTTAGCTTGGCTATTGTCAATACTTCTGTGAGAAACATATGGGTGCAATTTTCGTTTTTAACATGGGCTGCTGCATTCTGTTTATATATTTATAGATTTGTTTTTTTATATTTATTCATATATTCCTTTATTAATTCTGTAATAATTAATCTAAAATTACATGAGAATCATTAATTTTACAAGACCCACACTATAACCAAGATCAACCAGTTATGTCCCTGAAGTCACTGTCCATGAGCATTGTAAGATACTGTAGATTCCATCTCCCCCAATCCACATTAATAATGCTAATCATTATGCCTACCTTCTCCTTGCTTTCATATGTAACAACGCCACTCTCTTCCCCTTGGTAACTGTTACTCCAAACTTGTGTTCTGTGAATCTGCTGATATTTTGCTCCTTCAGTTTTATCTTGGCTCTTCGTCTCCACGCATGTGTTAAATCATTTGATACATTTCTTCTCTTCCTCACTTATTTCACTGAGCATAATATGTTCTAGCGCCATCCATGATGTAGCAAATGCTAGGATTTGTTTTCTTCTGATGGCTGAGTAACGATCCTTTCTGTATATGTACCACATCTTCTATACCCATTAATCTATTGATGTCCAATTAGCTCGGTTTCTTTGAATAGTAGTCTGATTATCATAGGGTTATATATGTCTTTATTAGCTGGGCACATTCATTGGATTTATTGGATTCTTTAATTAATTTATTCTTTATTTACTTATTATTAAACTGTAAGTAAAAGTATAACGTGAGATTTTCTAGACTCCACCTGTCTCGAAATTCTTCCCAATGCCCCACTGCAGTCACTTCCATCAACAGAGCAATGTACTCTAGATTCACTGCCTGTCTTCACTGTTTGGTTAAGCCCTCACCACGCACCCACAAAAACATTACAGGTGCTAATTATAATGCATCCTTTCCCTTCCCACTGTTATCCCTCCATTCTCCCATGTCCACCCTAGTCGTTTTTTCTTTGGTAACTGGTAGTTCATTCTTGATCTCTGTGTGTCTGCCACTATTTTGCTCCTTCAGTTCTTTCCGGCTTCTCTATCTGCACAGATTGGTCATATCGTTTGATACTTGTCCTCCTATCTTATTTCATTGAACATAAAACCCCGCTCTTTCTTCTATGTTGTCACAAATGGGAGGATTTGTTTTCTTCTTATGGGTGAAAGGCAATTAATTGTTTATAAATACCACTTCTTCTGTATCCATTCAACTTCTGATGGAGACGGACCCGCTACTGTGAATAGTGCTGCGATAAACAAGGGGGTGCACATACCTTTTTTAAATTGGGCTACTGCATTATATCTACTTATCTATACTACTTACATTTCCTCTATGTATCTATCACCTATCATCTGACAATCTACCTTCTTGCTATCTCTCATCTATCATAGTCATCATTTATCCCTATCATCTATCATCTTTCTGCCACTATGATCTTCAATACTTTCTATGTGTATCTATCTTTTATTTCTCATGAATACACAACTACATGAGTAATATTGTTTACTACAACTTCCATCAACAATATATCCCCAGATATCCCATTGCGTTCACTATCCTCCAGTGCAGTAAAATAATGTAGAATCACTAGTCTTCTCTGTGACGTGCAGTCCTCCACGTTCCCCAGCCCAACACTATCTACACTTATTCTAATTCACCATTTCTAACCCCCAGTCCTTCTTGTCCCTCCACTTTAACACAATCGGCCCAGTCTCTTTCCTTTCGTAAACATTAGTCCATTCTTCTCTTCAGCGTGGCTTCTACAGTTTTGATTTCTTCATTTTATTTCTTTTTTTAATACTCTGCTTGTTAGTGAAATCATTTGACAATTTTCTCACTCTCCACCGCTTATTTCACTGAGCGTAATCCTCTGTATCTCCATCCATGTTGTTGTAAATGGCAGGGTTTGTTTTAGTCATATATCTGAATAGTATCCCACTCTTCATTTGCTGATGGATACTTAGCATCACTATTGTTTTCATTGTGGTAAATAATATAGGTGTGCACACGTCTCCTTTAAACTGGCTGCTGCTTTCTCTGTTACTCTGCATTTATTTTATGCATTCGTTCATTTAATTATATCTCATTATTCTACAAGTACATGAATAAAATTATGCGTGCTAGGACCGGCCCATCACAAAGAACTCCAGGATTCTCATTTGCAGTCACACTCGGTAAGCATAGTAAGATACTGTAGAATCACTACATGTCTTCCGTGTTTTGTACAGGCATCCCCACAATGCCCATCTGCAGTATTCATGGAAATCATATAGCACGCTTTCTTTACCCCTACTTTCACCATCCATTCTCTCCTGTCCATCTCGGATCCTTTCCCTTTGGAATCTCTTAGTCCAATTTTCATTTCTGTGAATCGGATGATGTTTTTCTCCTTCAGTTTTTCTTTTTCCAACATCTCCACAGATGGCTCAAGTCACTTGACCCTTGCCTTTCTCCACCTCTTATGTCGTGAGTATATTGCCCTCCTGCACCTTCCGAGTTTTTACAAATATTAGGATTTATTGTCATCTTATGGCTGAGTAATATTCAACTGAGAATATGTACCACAAATTCTTTACTCATTAATCTACTGATGGAAAGTTACCTGGGCTACTGTGCTTACTGCTGATAAACCCGCGGATGTATGTGCCTTTTTTAACTTGTCTGCTTCAATGGATTTATTGATATGTGTTTATTATTGAGTTGTTTGTTCACCGTTAATCTGCAATTGTATGTGTAACGTATTTCCTAGACCCCCAGTTCCTCGTTTCACCCAAAACGCCCGTGCAGTCACTTCCATCACCATAACAATGTACTGTAGTATTGCTAGTTGTCTTCTCTGTTGGACAGCACTCCACGTGCATCCATTCCCACATTATATATGCTAACTGAAATGCTCCATTTCTTCCACACATCCTTTCCCCTCCATTTCCAACCGTCCTTCTCTGTCTCTTTCCCTTTGGTAACTGTGAATCTATTCTTATGTTCTGTGACACCGCTGTTTTTCTCCTTCAGCTTTTTCTTTTTTCTAATATTCCAAAGATGAGTGACATCATTTTACTTATATATGTAGGCCAGAATAGGTTATGTTTCTAAGATGTTGCAGCTCCACACGGCTGAGCTCTGCCCAACATATGCTAGTGGAGTTTGCAGGAACAGCCTTGTTGCCTGGAGATTCCATGATGTCACAGTGCGCCTCTTTCATAGAGACAGGATATGTAAGCTCAGATTAGCTGGTTCTCACTTCAGAGCATGCTACCCTGCACGGAGTTGGACTTTGGTAAGATGGGCGCTGACCACCTTGACAGGTTCAGCGGAAAAGGAAAAGAGATCCAAGATACTGCTTGTTTCTTTTGATTTTGGCACCAATACCACACAGTTACGTTAGCGCAATTATGGTAATTAGACAAACCCCGTTTTCAAATCCACACGTTATACAGCATAAGTGTCACTGTCCACGAGCCCCTTAATGCACTGTAGTAGCTCTACTGTTCTTTGCTGTTGTACTGCCTTCCTCGTGCCCACACACTCTCCACTTATGTGTGCTACACGTAATGCTCCAGTTTACCTCTCATTCCTCCCTTTCCAGCCATTCCCCTCTTTCACTTTCCCCTTGGTAACCATTAGTCCACTCTTCAGTTCATTGAACCTGCCACTGTCTTGTTCCTTGACTATTTCTCTTTTTTTCTAACTCTCCACAGTAGAGTGACATCAATTGCCACTTGACTTTCTCTTCGTGGCTTATTTCACTGAGAACAATACCCACAAGTTCCATCCATGTTTTTGTAATTGCTAAGATTTGTTTTCTTCATATGGCTGAATAATATTCTACGTCCCATTTACTAATGAACATTTAGTTTGGCTATTGTCAATACTTCTGTGAGAAACATATGGGTGCAATTTTCGTTTTTAACATGGGCTGCTGCATTCTGTTTATATATTTATAGATTTGTTTTTTTATATTTATTCATATATTCCTTTATTAATTCTGTAATAATTAATCTAAAATTACATGAGAATCATTAATTTTACAAGACCCACACTATAACCAAGATCAACCAGTTATGTCCCTGAAGTCACTGTCCATGAGCATTGTAAGATACTGTAGATTCCATCTCCCCCTATCCACATTAATAATGCTAATCATTATGCCTACCTTCTCCTTGCTTTCATATATAACAACGCCACTCTCTTCCCCTTGGTAACTGTTACTCCAAACTTGTGTTCTGTGAATCTGCTGATATTTTGCTCCTTCAGTTTTATCTTGGCTCTTCGTCTCCACGCATGTGTTAAATCATTTGATACATTTCTTCTCTTCCTCACTTATTTCACTGAGCATAATATGTTCTAGCGCCATCCATGATGTAGCAAATGCTAGGATTTGTTTTCTTCTGATGGCTGAGTAACGATCCTTTCTGTATATGTACCACATCTTCTATACCCATTAATCTATTGATGTCCAATTAGCTCGGTTTCTTTGAATAGTAGTCTGATTATCATAGGGTTATATATGTCTTTATTAGCTGGGCACATTCATTGGATTTATTGGATTCTTTAATTAATTTATTCTTTATTTACTTATTATTAAACTGTAAGTAAAAGTATAACGTGAGATTTTCTAGACTCCACCTGTCTCGAAATTCTTCCCAATGCCCCACTGCAGTCACTTCCATCAACAGAGCAATGTACTCTAGATTCACTGCCTGTCTTCACTGTTTGGTTAAGCCCTCACCACGCACCCACAAAAACATTACAGGTGCTAATTATAATGCATCCTTTCCCTTCCCACTGTTATCCCTCCATTCTCCCATGTCCACCCTAGTCGTTTTTTCTTTGGTAACTGGTAGTTCATTCTTGATCTCTGTGTGTCTGCCACTATTTTGCTCCTTCAGTTCTTTCCGGCTTCTCTATCTGCACTGATTGGTCATATCGTTTGATACTTGTCCTCCTATCTTATTTCATTGAACATAAAACCCCACTCTTTCATCTATGTTGTCACAAATGGGAGGATTTGTTTTCTTCTTATGGGTGAAAGGCAATTAATTGTTTATAAATACCACTTCTTCTGTATCCATTCAACTTCTGATGGAGACGGACCCGCTACTGTGAATAGTGCTGCGATAAACAAGGGGGTGCACATACCTTTTTTAAATTGGGCTACTGCATTGTATCTACTTATCTATACTACTTACATTTCCTCTATGTATCTATCACCTATCATCTGACAATCTACCTTCTTGCTATCTCTCATCTATCATAGTCATCATTTATCCCTATCATCTATCATCTTTCTGCAACTATGATCTTCAATACGTTCTATGTGTATCTATCTTTTATTACTCATGAATACACAACTACATGAGTAATATTGTTTACTACAACTTCCATCAACAATATATCCCCAGATATCCCATTGCGTTCACTATCCTCCAGTGCAGTAAAATAATGTAGAATCACTAGTCTTCTCTGTGACGTGCAGTCCTCCACGTTCCCCAGCCCAACACTATCTACACTTATTCTAATTCACCATTTCTAACCCCCAGTCCTTCTTGTCCCTCCACTTTAACACAATCGGCACAGTCTCTTTCCTTTCGTAAACATTAGTCCATTCTTCTCTTCAGCGTGGCTTCTACAGTTTTGATTTCTTCATTTTATTTCTTTTTTTAATACTCTGCTTGTTAGTGAAATCATTTGACAATTTTCTCACTCTCCACCGCTTATTTCACTGAGCGTAATCCTCTGTATCTCCATCCATGTTGTTGTAAATGGCAGGGTTTGTTTTAGTCATATATCTGAATAGTATCCCACTCTTCATTTGCTGATGGATACTTAGCATCACTATTGTTTTCATTGTGGTAAATAATATAGGTGTGCACACGTCTCCTTTAAACTGGCTGCTGCTTTCTCTGTTACTCTGCATTTATTTTATGCATTCGTTCATTTAATTATATCTCATTATTCTACAAGTACATGAATAAAATTATGCGTGCTAGGACCGGCCCATCACAAAGAACTCCAGGATTCTCATTTGCAGTCACACTCGGTAAGCATAGTAAGATACTGTAGAATCACTACATGTCTTCCGTGTTTTGTACAGGCATCCCCACAATGCCCATCTGCAGTATTCATGGAAATCATATAGCACGCTTTCTTTACCCCTACTTCCACCATCCATTCTCTCCTGTCCATCTCGGATCCTTTCCCTTTGGAATCTCTTAGTCCAATTTTCATTTCTGTGAATCGGATGATGTTTTTCTCCTTCAGTTTTTCTTTTTCCAACATCTCCACAGATGGCTCAAGTCACTTGACCCTTGCCTTTCTCCACCTCTTATGTCGTGAGTATATTGCCCTCCTGCACCTTCCGAGTTTTTACAAATATTAGGATTTATTGTCATCTTATGGCTGAGTAATATTCAACTGAGAATATGTACCACAAATTCTTTACTCATTAATCTACTGATGGAAAGTTACCTGGGCTACTGTGCTTACTGCTGATAAACCCGCGGATGTATGTGCCTTTTTTAACTTGTCTGCTTCAATGGATTTATTGATATGTGTTTATTATTGAGTTGTTTGTTCACCGTTAATCTGCAATTGTATGTGTAACGTATTTCCTAGACCCCCAGTTCCTCGTTTCACCCAAAACGCCCGTGCAGTCACTTCCATCACCATAACAATGTACTGTAGTATTGCTAGTTGTCTTCTCTGTTGGACAGCACTCCACGTGCATCCATTCCCACATTATATATGCTAACTGAAATGCTCCATTTCTTCCACACATCCTTTCCCCTCCATTTCCAACCGTCCTTCTCTGTCTCTTTCCCTTTGGTAACTGTGAATCTATTCTTATGTTCTGTGACACCGCTGTTTTTCTCCTTCAGCTTTTTCTTTTTTCTAATATTCCAAAGATGAGTGACATCATTTTACTTATATATGTAGGCCAGAAGATGTTATGTTTCTAAGATGTTGCAGCTCCACACGGCTGAGCTCTGCCCAACATATGCTAGTGGAGTTTGCAGGAACAGCCTTGTTGCCTGGAGATTCCATGATGTCACAGTGCGCCTCTTTCATAGAGACAGGATATGTAAGCTCAGATTAGCTGGTTCTCACTTCAGAGCATGCTACCCTGCACGGAGTTGGACTTTGGTAAGATGGGCGCTGACCACCTTGACAGGTTCAGCGGAAAAGGAAAAGAGATCCAAGATACTGCTTGTTTCTTTTGATTTTGGCTCCAATACCACACAGTTACGTTAGCGCAATTATGGTAATTAGACAAACCCCGTTTTCAAATCCACACGTTATACAGCATAAGTGTCACTGTCCACGAGCCCCTTAATGCACTGTAGTAGCTCTACTGTTCTTTGCTGTTGTACTGCCTTCCTCGTGCCCACACACTCTCCACTTATGTGTGCTACACGTAATGCTCCATTTTACCTCTCATTCCTCCCTTTCCAGCCATTCCCCTCTTTCACTTTCCCCTTGGTAACCATTAGTCCACTCTTCAGTTCATTGAACCTGCCACTGTCTTGTTCCTTGACTATTTCTCTTTTTTTCTAACTCTCCACAGTAGAGTGACATCAATTGCCACTTGACTTTCTCTTCGTGGCTTATTTCACTGAGAACAATACCCACAAGTTCCATCCATGTTTTTGTAATTGCTAAGATTTGTTTTCTTCATATGGCTGAATAATATTCTACGTCCCATTTACTGATGAACATTTAGCTTGGCTATTGTCAATACTTCTGTGAGAAACATATGGGTGCAATTTTCGTTTTTAACATGGGCTGCTGCATTCTGTTTATATATTTATAGATTTGTTTTTTTATATTTATTCATATATTCCTTTATTAATTCTGTAATAATTAATCTAAAATTACATGAGAATCATTAATTTTACAAGACCCACACTATAACCAAGATCAACCAGTTATGTCCCTGAAGTCACTGTCCATGAGCATTGTAAGATACTGTAGATTCCATCTCCCCCAATCCACATTAATAATGCTAATCATTATGCCTACCTTCTCCTTGCTTTCATATGTAACAACGCCACTCTCTTCCCCTTGGTAACTGTTACTCCAAACTTGTGTTCTGTGAATCTGCTGATATTTTGCTCCTTCAGTTTTATCTTGGCTCTTCGTCTCCACGCATGTGTTAAATCATTTGATACATTTCTTCTCTTCCTCACTTATTTCACTGAGCATAATATGTTCTAGCGCCATCCATGATGTAGCAAATGCTAGGATTTGTTTTCTTCTGATGGCTGAGTAACGATCCTTTCTGTATATGTACCACATCTTCTATACCCATTAATCTATTGATGTCCAATTAGCTCGGTTTCTTTGAATAGTAGTCTGATTATCATAGGGTTATATATGTCTTTATTAGCTGGGCACATTCATTGGATTTATTGGATTCTTTAATTAATTTATTCTTTATTTACTTATTATTAAACTGTAAGTAAAAGTATAACGTGAGATTTTCTAGACTCCACCTGTCTCGAAATTCTTCCCAATGCCCCACTGCAGTCACTTCCATCAACAGAGCAATGTACTCTAGATTCACTGCCTGTCTTCACTGTTTGGTTAAGCCCTCACCACGCACCCACAAAAACATTACAGGTGCTAATTATAATGCATCCTTTCCCTTCCCACTGTTATCCCTCCATTCTCCCATGTCCACCCTAGTCGTTTTTTCTTTGGTAACTGGTAGTTCATTCTTGATCTCTGTGTGTCTGCCACTATTTTGCTCCTTCAGTTCTTTCCGGCTTCTCTATCTGCACAGATTGGTCATATCGTTTGATACTTGTCCTCCTATCTTATTTCATTGAACATAAAACCCCGCTCTTTCTTCTATGTTGTCACAAATGGGAGGATTTGTTTTCTTCTTATGGGTGAAAGGCAATTAATTGTTTATAAATACCACTTCTTCTGTATCCATTCAACTTCTGATGGAGACGGACCCGCTACTGTGAATAGTGCTGCGATAAACAAGGGGGTGCACATACCTTTTTTAAATTGGGCTACTGCATTATATCTACTTATCTATACTACTTACATTTCCTCTATGTATCTATCACCTATCATCTGACAATCTACCTTCTTGCTATCTCTCATCTATCATAGTCATCATTTATCCCTATCATCTATCATCTTTCTGCCACTATGATCTTCAATACTTTCTATGTGTATCTATCTTTTATTTCTCATGAATACACAACTACATGAGTAATATTGTTTACTACAACTTCCATCAACAATATATCCCCAGATATCCCATTGCGTTCACTATCCTCCAGTGCAGTAAAATAATGTAGAATCACTAGTCTTCTCTGTGACGTGCAGTCCTCCACGTTCCCCAGCCCAACACTATCTACACTTATTCTAATTCACCATTTCTAACCCCCAGTCCTTCTTGTCCCTCCAATTTAACACAATCGGCCCAGTCTCTTTCCTTTCGTAAACATTAGTCCATTCTTCTCTTCAGCGTGGCTTCTACAGTTTTGATTTCTTCATTTTATTTCTTTTTTTAATACTCTGCTTGTTAGTGAAATCATTTGACAATTTTCTCACTCTCCACCGCTTATTTCACTGAGCGTAATCCTCTGTATCTCCATCCATGTTGTTGTAAATGGCAGGGTTTGTTTTAGTCATATATCTGAATAGTATCCCACTCTTCATTTGCTGATGGATACTTAGCATCACTATTGTTTTCATTGTGGTAAATAATATAGGTGTGCACACGTCTCCTTTAAACTGGCTGCTGCTTTCTCTGTTACTCTGCATTTATTTTATGCATTCGTTCATTTAATTATATCTCATTATTCTACAAGTACATGAATAAAATTATGCGTGCTAGGACCGGCCCATCACAAAGAACTCCAGGATTCTCATTTGCAGTCACACTCGGTAAGCATAGTAAGATACTGTAGAATCACTACATGTCTTCCGTGTTTTGTACAGGCATCCCCACAATGCCCATCTGCAGTATTCATGGAAATCATATAGCACGCTTTCTTTACCCCTACTTCCACCATCCATTCTCTCCTGTCCATCTCGGATCCTTTCCCTTTGGAATCTCTTAGTCCAATTTTCATTTCTGTGAATCGGATGATGTTTTTCTCCTTCAGTTTTTCTTTTTCCAACATCTCCACAGATGGCTCAAGTCACTTGACCCTTGCCTTTCTCCACCTCTTATGTCGTGAGTATATTGCCCTCCTGCACCTTCCGAGTTTTTACAAATATTAGGATTTATTGTCATCTTATGGCTGAGTAATATTCAACTGAGAATATGTACCACAAATTCTTTACTCATTAATCTACTGATGGAAAGTTACCTGGGCTACTGTGCTTACTGCTGATAAACCCGCGGATGTATGTGCCTTTTTTAACTTGTCTGCTTCAATGGATTTATTGATATGTGTTTATTATTGAGTTGTTTGTTCACCGTTAATCTGCAATTGTATGTGTAACGTATTTCCTAGACCCCCAGTTCCTCGTTTCACCCAAAACGCCCGTGCAGTCACTTCCATCACCATAACAATGTACTGTAGTATTGCTAGTTGTCTTCTCTGTTGGACAGCACTCCACGTGCATCCATTCCCACATTATATATGCTAACTGAAATGCTCCATTTCTTCCACACATCCTTTCCCCTCCATTTCCAACCGTCCTTCTCTGTCTCTTTCCCTTTGGTAACTGTGAATCTATTCTTATGTTCTGTGACACCGCTGTTTTTCTCCTTCAGCTTTTTCTTTTTTCTAATATTCCAAAGATGAGTGACATCATTTTACTTATATATGTAGGCCAGAATAGGTTATGTTTCTAAGATGTTGCAGCTCCACACGGCTGAGCTCTGCCCAACATATGCTAGTGGAGTTTGCAGGAACAGCCTTGTTGCCTGGAGATTCCATGATGTCACAGTGCGCCTCTTTCATAGAGACAGGATATGTAAGCTCAGATTAGCTGGTTCTCACTTCAGAGCATGCTACCCTGCACGGAGTTGGACTTTGGTAAGATGGGCGCTGACCACCTTGACAGGTTCAGCGGAAAAGGAAAAGAGATCCAAGATACTGCTTGTTTCTTTTGATTTTGGCACCAATACCACACAGTTACGTTAGCGCAATTATGGTAATTAGACAAACCCCGTTTTCAAATCCACACGTTATACAGCATAAGTGTCACTGTCCACGAGCCCCTTAATGCACTGTAGTAGCTCTACTGTTCTTTGCTGTTGTACTGCCTTCCTCGTGCCCACACACTCTCCACTTATGTGTGCTACACGTAATGCTCCATTTTACCTCTCATTCCTCCCTTTCCAGCCATTCCCCTCTTTCACTTTCCCCTTGGTAACCATTAGTCCACTCTTCAGTTCATTGAACCTGCCACTGTCTTGTTCCTTGACTATTTCTCTTTTTTTCTAACTCTCCACAGTAGAGTGACATCAATTGCCACTTGACTTTCTCTTCGTGGCTTATTTCACTGAGAACAATACCCACAAGTTCCATCCATGTTTTTGTAATTGCTAAGATTTGTTTTCTTCATATGGCTGAATAATATTCTACGTCCCATTTACTGATGAACATTTAGCTTGGCTATTGTCAATACTTCTGTGAGAAACATATGGGTGCAATTTTCGTTTTTAACATGGGCTGCTGCATTCTGTTTATATATTTATAGATTTGTTTTTTTATATTTATTCATATATTCCTTTATTAATTCTGTAATAATTAATCTAAAATTACATGAGAATCATTAATTTTACAAGACCCACACTATAACCAAGATCAACCAGTTATGTCCCTGAAGTCACTGTCCATGAGCATTGTAAGATACTGTAGATTCCATCTCCCCCAATCCACATTAATAATGCTAATCATTATGCCTACCTTCTCCTTGCTTTCATATGTAACAACGCCACTCTCTTCCCCTTGGTAACTGTTACTCCAAACTTGTGTTCTGTGAATCTGCTGATATTTTGCTCCTTCAGTTTTATCTTGGCTCTTCGTCTCCACGCATGTGTTAAATCATTTGATACATTTCTTCTCTTCCTCACTTATTTCACTGAGCATAATATGTTCTAGCGCCATCCATGATGTAGCAAATGCTAGGATTTGTTTTCTTCTGATGGCTGAGTAACGATCCTTTCTGTATATGTACCACATCTTCTATACCCATTAATCTATTGATGTCCAATTAGCTCGGTTTCTTTGAATAGTAGTCTGATTATCATAGGGTTATATATGTCTTTATTAGCTGGGCACATTCATTGGATTTATTGGATTCTTTAATTAATTTATTCTTTATTTACTTATTATTAAACTGTAAGTAAAAGTATAACGTGAGATTTTCTAGACTCCACCTGTCTCGAAATTCTTCCCAATGCCCCACTGCAGTCACTTCCATCAACAGAGCAATGTACTCTAGATTCACTGCCTGTCTTCACTGTTTGGTTAAGCCCTCACCACGCACCCACAAAAACATTACAGGTGCTAATTATAATGCATCCTTTCCCTTCCCACTGTTATCCCTCCATTCTCCCATGTCCACCCTAGTCGTTTTTTCTTTGGTAACTGGTAGTTCATTCTTGATCTCTGTGTGTCTGCCACTATTTTGCTCCTTCAGTTCTTTCCGGCTTCTCTATCTGCACAGATTGGTCATATCGTTTGATACTTGTCCTCCTATCTTATTTCATTGAACATAAAACCCCGCTCTTTCTTCTATGTTGTCACAAATGGGAGGATTTGTTTTCTTCTTATGGGTGAAAGGCAATTAATTGTTTATAAATACCACTTCTTCTGTATCCATTCAACTTCTGATGGAGACGGACCCGCTACTGTGAATAGTGCTGCGATAAACAAGGGGGTGCACATACCTTTTTTAAATTGGGCTACTGCATTATATCTACTTATCTATACTACTTACATTTCCTCTATGTATCTATCACCTATCATCTGACAATCTACCTTCTTGCTATCTCTCATCTATCATAGTCATCATTTATCCCTATCATCTATCATCTTTCTGCCACTATGATCTTCAATACTTTCTATGTGTATCTATCTTTTATTTCTCATGAATACACAACTACATGAGTAATATTGTTTACTACAACTTCCATCAACAATATATCCCCAGATATCCCATTGCGTTCACTATCCTCCAGTGCAGTAAAATAATGTAGAATCACTAGTCTTCTCTGTGACGTGCAGTCCTCCACGTTCCCCAGCCCAACACTATCTACACTTATTCTAATTCACCATTTCTAACCCCCAGTCCTTCTTGTCCCTCCACTTTAACACAATCGGCCCAGTCTCTTTCCTTTCGTAAACATTAGTCCATTCTTCTCTTCAGCGTGGCTTCTACAGTTTTGATTTCTTCATTTTATTTCTTTTTTTAATACTCTGCTTGTTAGTGAAATCATTTGACAATTTTCTCACTCTCCACCGCTTATTTCACTGAGCGTAATCCTCTGTATCTCCATCCATGTTGTTGTAAATGGCAGGGTTTGTTTTAGTCATATATCTGAATAGTATCCCACTCTTCATTTGCTGATGGATACTTAGCATCACTATTGTTTTCATTGTGGTAAATAATATAGGTGTGCACACGTCTCCTTTAAACTGGCTGCTGCTTTCTCTGTTACTCTGCATTTATTTTATGCATTCGTTCATTTAATTATATCTCATTATTCTACAAGTACATGAATAAAATTATGCGTGCTAGGACCGGCCCATCACAAAGAACTCCAGGATTCTCATTTGCAGTCACACTCGGTAAGCATAGTAAGATACTGTAGAATCACTACATGTCTTCCGTGTTTTGTACAGGCATCCCCACAATGCCCATCTGCAGTATTCATGGAAATCATATAGCACGCTTTCTTTACCCCTACTTCCACCATCCATTCTCTCCTGTCCATCTCGGATCCTTTCCCTTTGGAATCTCTTAGTCCAATTTTCATTTCTGTGAATCGGATGATGTTTTTCTCCTTCAGTTTTTCTTTTTCCAACATCTCCACAGATGGCTCAAGTCACTTGACCCTTGCCTTTCTCCACCTCTTATGTCGTGAGTATATTGCCCTCCTGCACCTTCCGAGTTTTTACAAATATTAGGATTTATTGTCATCTTATGGCTGAGTAATATTCAACTGAGAATATGTACCACAAATTCTTTACTCATTAATCTACTGATGGAAAGTTACCTGGGCTACTGTGCTTACTGCTGATAAACCCGCGGATGTATGTGCCTTTTTTAACTTGTCTGCTTCAATGGATTTATTGATATGTGTTTATTATTGAGTTGTTTGTTCACCGTTAATCTGCAATTGTATGTGTAACGTATTTCCTAGACCCCCAGTTCCTCGTTTCACCCAAAACGCCCGTGCAGTCACTTCCATCACCATAACAATGTACTGTAGTATTGCTAGTTGTCTTCTCTGTTGGACAGCACTCCACGTGCATCCATTCCCACATTATATATGCTAACTGAAATGCTCCATTTCTTCCACACATCCTTTCCCCTCCATTTCCAACCGTCCTTCTCTGTCTCTTTCCCTTTGGTAACTGTGAATCTATTCTTATGTTCTGTGACACCGCTGTTTTTCTCCTTCAGCTTTTTCTTTTTTCTAATATTCCAAAGATGAGTGACATCATTTTACTTATATATGTAGGCCAGAATAGGTTATGTTTCTAAGATGTTGCAGCTCCACACGGCTGAGCTCTGCCCAACATATGCTAGTGGAGTTTGCAGGAACAGCCTTGTTGCCTGGAGATTCCATGATGTCACAGTGCGCCTCTTTCATAGAGACAGGATATGTAAGCTCAGATTAGCTGGTTCTCACTTCAGAGCATGCTACCCTGCACGGAGTTGGACTTTGGTAAGATGGGCGCTGACCACCTTGACAGGTTCAGCGGAAAAGGAAAAGAGATCCAAGATACTGCTTGTTTCTTTTGATTTTGGCACCAATACCACACAGTTACGTTAGCGCAATTATGGTAATTAGACAAACCCCGTTTTCAAATCCACACGTTATACAGCATAAGTGTCACTGTCCACGAGCCCATTAATGCACTGTAGTAGCTCTACTGTTCTTTGCTGTTGTACTGCCTTCCTCGTGCCCACACACTCTCCACTTATGTGTGCTACACGTAATGCTCCAGTTTACCTCTCATTCCTCCCTTTCCAGCCATTCCCCTCTTTCACTTTCCCCTTGGTAACCATTAGTCCACTCTTCAGTTCATTGAACCTGCCACTGTCTTGTTCCTTGACTATTTCTCTTTTTTTCTAACTCTCCACAGTAGAGTGACATCAATTGCCACTTGACTTTCTCTTCGTGGCTTATTTCACTGAGAACAATACCCACAAGTTCCATCCATGTTTTTGTAATTGCTAAGATTTGTTTTCTTCATATGGCTGAATAATATTCTACGTCCCATTTACTAATGAACATTTAGTTTGGCTATTGTCAATACTTCTGTGAGAAACATATGGGTGCAATTTTCGTTTTTAACATGGGCTGCTGCATTCTGTTTATATATTTATAGATTTGTTTTTTTATATTTATTCATATATTCCTTTATTAATTCTGTAATAATTAATCTAAAATTACATGAGAATCATTAATTTTACAAGACCCACACTATAACCAAGATCAACCAGTTATGTCCCTGAAGTCACTGTCCATGAGCATTGTAAGATACTGTAGATTCCATCTCCCCCAATCCACATTAATAATGCTAATCATTATGCCTACCTTCTCCTTGCTTTCATATATAACAACGCCACTCTCTTCCCCTTGGTAACTGTTACTCCAAACTTGTGTTCTGTGAATCTGCTGATATTTTGCTCCTTCAGTTTTATCTTGGCTCTTCGTCTCCACGCATGTGTTAAATCATTTGATACATTTCTTCTCTTCCTCACTTATTTCACTGAGCATAATATGTTCTAGCGCCATCCATGATGTAGCAAATGCTAGGATTTGTTTTCTTCTGATGGCTGAGTAACGATCCTTTCTGTATATGTACCACATCTTCTATACCCATTAATCTATTGATGTCCAATTAGCTCGGTTTCTTTGAATAGTAGTCTGATTATCATAGGGTTATATATGTCTTTATTAGCTGGGCACATTCATTGGATTTATTGGATTCTTTAATTAATTTATTCTTTATTTACTTATTATTAAACTGTAAGTAAAAGTATAACGTGAGATTTTCTAGACTCCACCTGTCTCGAAATTCTTCCCAATGCCCCACTGCAGTCACTTCCATCAACAGAGCAATGTACTCTAGATTCACTGCCTGTCTTCACTGTTTGGTTAAGCCCTCACCACGCACCCACAAAAACATTACAGGTGCTAATTATAATGCATCCTTTCCCTTCCCACTGTTATCCCTCCATTCTCCCATGTCCACCCTAGTCGTTTTTTCTTTGGTAACTGGTAGTTCATTCTTGATCTCTGTGTGTCTGCCACTATTTTGCTCCTTCAGTTCTTTCCGGCTTCTCTATCTGCACTGATTGGTCATATCGTTTGATACTTGTCCTCCTATCTTATTTCATTGAACATAAAACCCCGCTCTTTCATCTATGTTGTCACAAATGGGAGGATTTGTTTTCTTCTTATGGGTGAAAGGCAATTAATTGTTTATAAATACCACTTCTTCTGTATCCATTCAACTTCTGATGGAGACGGACCCGCTACTGTGAATAGTGCTGCGATAAACAAGGGGGTGCACATACCTTTTTTAAATTGGGCTACTGCGTTATATCTACTTATCTATACTACTTACATTTCCTCTATGTATCTATCACCTATCATCTGACAATCTACCTTCTTGCTATCTCTCATCTATCATAGTCATCATTTATCCCTATCATTTATCATCTTTCTGCAACTATGATCTTCAATACGTTCTATGTGTATCTATCTTTTATTTCTCATGAATACACAACTACATGAGTAATATTGTTTACTACAACTTCCATCAACAATATATCCCCAGATATCCCATTGCGTTCACTATCCTCCAGTGCAGTAAAATAATGTAGAATCACTAGTCTTCTCTGTGACGTGCAGTCCTCCACGTTCCCCAGCCCAACACTATCTACACTTATTCTAATTCACCATTTCTAACCGCCAGTCCTTCTTGTCCCTCCACTTTAACACAATCGGCCCAGTCTCTTTCCTTTCGTAAACATTAGTCCATTCTTCTCTTCAGCGTGGCTTCTACAGTTTTGATTTCTTCATTTTATATCTTTTTTTAATACTCTGCTTGTTAGTGAAATCATTTGACAATTTTCTCACTCTCCACCGCTTATTTCACTGAGCGTAATCCTCTGTATCTCCATCCATGTTGTTGTAAATGGCAGAGTTTGTTTTAGTCATATATCTGAATAGTATCCCACTCTTCATTTGCTGATGGATACTTAGCAACACTATTGTTATCATTGTGGTAAATAATATAGGTGTGCACACGTCTCCTTTAAACTGGCTGCTGCTTTCTCTGTTACTCTGCATTTATTTTATGCATTCGTTCATTTAATTATATCTCATTATTCTACAAGTACATGAATAAAATTATGCGTGCTAGGACCGGCCCATCACAAAGAACTCCAGGATTCTCATTTGCAGTCACACTCGGTAAGCATAGTAAGATACTGTAGAATCACTACATGTCTTCCGTGTTTTGTACAGGCATCCCCACAATGCCCATCTGCAGTATTCATGGAAATCATATAGCACGCTTTCTTTACCCCTACTTCCACCATCCATTCTCTCCTGTCCATCTCGGATCCTTTCCCTTTGGAATCTCTTAGTCCAATTTTCATTTCTGTGAATCGGATGATGTTTTGCTCCTTCAGTTATTCTTTTTCCAACATCTCCACAGATGGCTCAAGTCACTTGTCCCTTGCCTTTCTCCACCTCTTATGTCGTGAGTATATTGCCCTCCTGCACCTTCCGAGTTTTTACAAATATTAGGATTTATTGTCATCTTATGGCTGAGTAATATTCAACTGAGAATATGTACCACAAATTCTTTACTCATTAATCTACTGATGGAAAGTTACCTGGGCTACTGTGCTTACTGCTGATAAACCCGCGGATGTATGTGCCTTTTTTAACTTGTCTGCTTCAATGGATTTATTGATATGTGTTTATTATTGAGTTGTTTGTTCACCGTTAATCTGCAATTGTATGTGTAACGTATTTCCTAGACCCCCAGTTCCTCGTTTCACCCAAAACGCCCGTGCAGTCACTTCCATCACCATAACAATGTACTGTAGTATTGCTAGTTGTCTTCTCTGTTGGACAGCACTCAACGTGCATCCATTCCCACATTATATATGCTAACTGAAATGCTCCATTTCTTCCACACATCCTTTCCCCTCCATTTCCAACCGTCCTTCTCTGTCTCTTTCCCTTTGGTAACTGTGAATCTATTCTTATGTTCTGTGACACCGCTGTTTTTCTCCTTCAGCTTTTTCTTTTTTCTAATATTCCAAAGATGAGTGACATCATTTTACTTATATATGTAGGCCAGAATAGGTTATGTTTCTAAGATGTTGCAGCTCCACACGGCTGAGCTCTGCCCAACATATGCTAGTGGAGTTTGCAGGAACAGCCTTGTTGCCTGGAGATTCCATGATGTCACAGTGCGCCTCTTTCATAGAGACAGGATATGTAAGCTCAGATTAGCTGGTTCTCACTTCAGAGCATGCTACCCTGCACGGAGTTGGACTTTGGTAAGATGGGCGCTGACCACCTTGACAGGTTCAGCGGAAAAGGAAAAGAGATCCAAGATACTGCTTGTTTCTTTTGATTTTGGCACCAATACCACACAGTTACGTTAGCGCAATTATGGTAATTAGACAAACCCCGTTTTCAAATCCACACGTTATACAGCATAAGTGTCACTGTCCACGAGCCCCTTAATGCACTGTAGTAGCTCTACTGTTCTTTGCTGTTGTACTGCCTTCCTCGTGCCCACACACTCTCCACTTATGTGTGCTACACGTAATGCTCCAGTTTACCTCTCATTCCTCCCTTTCCAGCCATTCCCCTCTTTCACTTTCCCCTTGGTAACCATTAGTCCACTCTTCAGTTCATTGAACCTGCCACTGTCTTGTTCCTTGACTATTTCTCTTTTTTTCTAACTCTCCACAGTAGAGTGACATCAATTGCCACTTGACTTTCTCTTCGTGGCTTATTTCACTGAGAACAATACCCACAAGTTCCATCCATGTTTTTGTAATTGCTAAGATTAGTTTTCTTCATATGGCTGAATAATATTCTACGTCCCATTTACTGATGAACATTTAGCTTGGCTATTGTCAATACTTCTGTGAGAAACATATGGGTGCAATTTTCGTTTTTAACATGGGCTGCTGCATTCTGTTTATATATTTATAGATTTGTTTTTTTATATTTATTCATATATTCCTTTATTAATTCTGTAATAATTAATCTAAAATTACATGAGAATCATTAATTTTACAAGACCCACACTATAACCAAGATCAACCAGTTATGTCCCTGAAGTCACTGTCCATGAGCATTGTAAGATACTGTAGATTCCATCTCCCCCAATCCACATTAATAATGCTAATCATTATGCCTACCTTCTCCTTGCTTTCATATATAACAACGCCACTCTCTTCCCCTTGGTAACTGTTACTCCAAACTTGTGTTCTGTGAATCTGCTGATATTTTGCTCCTTCAGTTTTATCTTGGCTCTTCGTCTCCACGCATGTGTTAAATCATTTGATACATTTCTTCTCTTCCTCACTTATTTCAC
Source organism: Manis pentadactyla (assembly GCF_030020395.1). Lineage (NCBI taxonomy): Eukaryota > Metazoa > Chordata > Mammalia > Pholidota > Manidae > Manis > Manis pentadactyla. The sequence goes on along the minus strand of NC_080039.1, from coordinate 11,953,337 downwards.
TGAGCATAATATGTTCTAGCGCCATCCATGATGTAGCAAATGCTAGGATTTGTTTTCTTCTGATGGCTGAGTAACGATCCTTTCTGTATATGTACCACATCTTCTATACCCATTAATCTATTGATGTCCAATTAGCTCGGTTTCTTTGAATAGTAGTCTGATTATCATAGGGTTATATATGTCTTTATTAGCTGGGCACATTCATTGGATTTATTGGATTCTTTAATTAATTTATTCTTTATTTACTTATTATTAAACTGTAAGTAAAAGTATAACGTGAGATTTTCTAGACTCCACCTGTCTCGAAATTCTTCCCAATGCCCCACTGCAGTCACTTCCATCAACAGAGCAATGTACTCTAGATTCACTGCCTGTCTTCACTGTTTGGTTAAGCCCTCACCACGCACCCACAAAAACATTACAGGTGCTAATTATAATGCATCCTTTCCCTTCCCACTGTTATCCCTCCATTCTCCCATGTCCACCCTAGTCGTTTTTTCTTTGGTAACTGGTAGTTCATTCTTGATCTCTGTGTGTCTGCCACTATTTTGCTCCTTCAGTTCTTTCCGGCTTCTCTATCTGCACTGATTGGTCATATCGTTTGATACTTGTCCTCCTATCTTATTTCATTGAACATAAAACCCCGCTCTTTCATCTATGTTGTCACAAATGGGAGGATTTGTTTTCTTCTTATGGGTGAAAGGCAATTAATTGTTTATAAATACACTTATTCTGTATCCATTCAACTTCTGATGGAGACGGACCCGCTACTGTGAATAGTGCTGCGATAAACAAGGGGGTGCACATACCTTTTTTAAATTGGGCTACTGCATTATATCTACTTATCTATACTACTTACATTTCCTCTATGTATCTATCACCTATCATCTGACAATCTACCTTCTTGCTATCTCTCATCTATCATAGTCATCATTTATCCCTATCATCTATCATCTTTCTGCCACTATGATCTTCAATACTTTCTATGTGTATCTATCTTTTATTTCTCATGAATACACAACTACATGAGTAATATTGTTTACTACAACTTCCATCAACAATATATCCCCAGATATCCCATTGCGTTCACTATCCTCCAGTGCAGTAAAATAATGTAGAATCACTAGTCTTCTCTGTGACGTGCAGTCCTCCACGTTCCCCAGCCCAACACTATCTACACTTATTCTAATTCACCATTTCTAACCCCCAGTCCTTCTTGTCCCTCCACTTTAACACAATCGGCCCAGTCTCTTTCCTTTCGTAAACATTAGTCCATTCTTCTCTTCAGCGTGGCTTCTACAGTTTTGATTTCTTCATTTTATTTCTTTTTTTAATACTCTGCTTGTTAGTGAAATCATTTGACAATTTTCTCACTCTCCACCGCTTATTTCACTGAGCGTAATCCTCTGTATCTCCATCCATGTTGTTGTAAATGGCAGGGTTTGTTTTAGTCATATATCTGAATAGTATCCCACTCTTCATTTGCTGATGGATACTTAGCATCACTATTGTTTTCATTGTGGTAAATAATATAGGTGTGCACACGTCTCCTTTAAACTGGCTGCTGCTTTCTCTGTTACTCTGCATTTATTTTATGCATTCGTTCATTTAATTATATCTCATTATTCTACAAGTACATGAATAAAATTATGCGTGCTAGGACCGGCCCATCACAAAGAACTCCAGGATTCTCATTTGCAGTCACACTCGGTAAGCATAGTAAGATACTGTAGAATCACTACATGTCTTCCGTGTTTTGTACAGGCATCCCCACAATGCCCATCTGCAGTATTCATGGAAATCATATAGCACGCTTTCTTTACCCCTACTTCCACCATCCATTCTCTCCTGTCCATCTCGGATCCTTTCCCTTTGGAATCTCTTAGTCCAATTTTCATTTCTGTGAATCGGATGATGTTTTTCTCCTTCAGTTTTTCTTTTTCCAACATCTCCACAGATGGCTCAAGTCACTTGACCCTTGCCTTTCTCCACCTCTTATGTCGTGAGTATATTGCCCTCCTGCACCTTCCGAGTTTTTACAAATATTAGGATTTATTGTCATCTTATGGCTGAGTAATATTCAACTGAGAATATGTACCACAAATTCTTTACTCATTAATCTACTGATGGAAAGTTACCTGGGCTACTGTGCTTACTGCTGATAAACCCGCGGATGTATGTGCCTTTTTTAACTTGTCTGCTTCATTGGATTTATTGATATGTGTTTATTATTGAGTTGTTTGTTCACCGTTAATCTGCAATTGTATGTGTAACGTATTTCCTAGACCCCCAGTTCCTCGTTTCACCCAAAACGCCCGTGCAGTCACTTCCATCACCATAACAATGTACTGTAGTATTGCTAGTTGTCTTCTCTGTTGGACAGCACTCCACGTGCATCCATTCCCACATTATATATGCTAACTGAAATGCTCCATTTCTTCCACACATCCTTTCCCCTCCATTTCCAACCGTCCTTCTCTGTCTCTTTCCCTTTGGTAACTGTGAATCTATTCTTATGTTCTGTGACACCGCTGTTTTTCTCCTTCAGCTTTTTCTTTTTTCTAATATTCCAAAGATGAGTGACATCATTTTACTTATATATGTAGGCCAGAATAGGTTATGTTTCTAAGATGTTGCAGCTCCACACGGCTGAGCTCTGCCCAACATATGCTAGTGGAGTTTGCAGGAACAGCCTTGTTGCCTGGAGATTCCATGATGTCACAGTGCGCCTCTTTCATAGAGACAGGATATGTAAGCTCAGATTAGCTGGTTCTCACTTCAGAGCATGCTACCCTGCACGGAGTTGGACTTTGGTAAGATGGGCGCTGACCACCTTGACAGGTTCAGCGGAAAAGGAAAAGAGATCCAAGATACTGCTTGTTTCTTTTGATTTTGGCACCAATACCACACAGTTACGTTAGCGCAATTATGGTAATTAGACAAACCCCGTTTTCAAATCCACACGTTATACAGCATAAGTGTCACTGTCCACGAGCCCCTTAATGCACTGTAGTAGCTCTACTGTTCTTTGCTGTTGTACTGCCTTCCTCGTGCCCACACACTCTCCACTTATGTGTGCTACACGTAATGCTCCAGTTTACCTCTCATTCCTCCCTTTCCAGCCATTCCCCTCTTTCACTTTCCCCTTGGTAACCATTAGTCCACTCTTCAGTTCATTGAACCTGCCACTGTCTTGTTCCTTGACTATTTCTCTTTTTTTCTAACTCTCCACAGTAGAGTGACATCAATTGCCACTTGACTTTCTCTTCGTGGCTTATTTCACTGAGAACAATACCCACAAGTTCCATCCATGTTTTTGTAATTGCTAAGATTTGTTTTCTTCATATGGCTGAATAATATTCTACGTCCCATTTACTAATGAACATTTAGTTTGGCTATTGTCAATACTTCTGTGAGAAACATATGGGTGCAATTTTCGTTTTTAACATGGGCTGCTGCATTCTGTTTATATATTTATAGATTTGTTTTTTTATATTTATTCATATATTCCTTTATTAATTCTGTAATAATTAATCTAAAATTACATGAGAATCATTAATTTTACAAGACCCACACTATAACCAAGATCAACCAGTTATGTCCCTGAAGTCACTGTCCATGAGCATTGTAAGATACTGTAGATTCCATCTCCCCCAATCCACATTAATAATGCTAATCATTATGCCTACCTTCTCCTTGCTTTCATATATAACAACGCCACTCTCTTCCCCTTGGTAACTGTTACTCCAAACTTGTGTTCTGTGAATCTGCTGATATTTTGCTCCTTCAGTTTTATCTTGGCTCTTCGTCTCCACGCATGTGTTAAATCATTTGATACATTTCTTCTCTTCCTCACTTATTTCACTGAGCATAATATGTTCTAGCGCCATCCATGATGTAGCAAATGCTAGGATTTGTTTTCTTCTGATGGCTGAGTAACGATCCTTTCTGTATATGTACCACATCTTCTATACCCATTAATCTATTGATGTCCAATTAGCTCGGTTTCTTTGAATAGTAGTCTGATTATCATAGGGTTATATATGTCTTTATTAGCTGGGCACATTCATTGGATTTATTGGATTCTTTAATTAATTTATTCTTTATTTACTTATTATTAAACTGTAAGTAAAAGTATAACGTGAGATTTTCTAGACTCCACCTGTCTCGAAATTCTTCCCAATGCCCCACTGCAGTCACTTCCATCAACAGAGCAATGTACTCTAGATTCACTGCCTGTCTTCACTGTTTGGTTAAGCCCTCACCACGCACCCACAAAAACATTACAGGTGCTAATTATAATGCATCCTTTCCCTTCCCACTGTTATCCCTCCATTCTCCCATGTCCACCCTAGTCGTTTTTTCTTTGGTAACTGGTAGTTCATTCTTGATCTCTGTGTGTCTGCCACTATTTTGCTCCTTCAGTTCTTTCCGGCTTCTCTATCTGCACTGATTGGTCATATCGTTTGATACTTGTCCTCCTATCTTATTTCATTGAACATAAAACCCCGCTCTTTCATCTATGTTGTCACAAATGGGAGGATTTGTTTTCTTCTTATGGGTGAAAGGCAATTAATTGTTTATAAATACCACTTCTTCTGTATCCATTCAACTTCTGATGGAGACGGACCCGCTACTGTGAATAGTGCTGCGATAAACAAGGGGGTGCACATACCTTTTTTAAATTGGGCTACTGCGTTATATCTACTTATCTATACTACTTACATTTCCTCTATGTATCTATCACCTATCATCTGACAATCTACCTTCTTGCTATCTCTCATCTATCATAGTCATCATTTATCCCTATCATTTATCATCTTTCTGCAACTATGATCTTCAATACGTTCTATGTGTATCTATCTTTTATTTCTCATGAATACACAACTACATGAGTAATATTGTTTACTACAACTTCCATCAACAATATATCCCCAGATATCCCATTGCGTTCACTATCCTCCAGTGCAGTAAAATAATGTAGAATCACTAGTCTTCTCTGTGACGTGCAGTCCTCCACGTTCCCCAGCCCAACACTATCTACACTTATTCTAATTCACCATTTCTAACCGCCAGTCCTTCTTGTCCCTCCACTTTAACACAATCGGCCCAGTCTCTTTCCTTTCGTAAACATTAGTCCATTCTTCTCTTCAGCGTGGCTTCTACAGTTTTGATTTCTTCATTTTATATCTTTTTTTAATACTCTGCTTGTTAGTGAAATCATTTGACAATTTTCTCACTCTCCACCGCTTATTTCACTGAGCGTAATCCTCTGTATCTCCATCCATGTTGTTGTAAATGGCAGAGTTTGTTTTAGTCATATATCTGAATAGTATCCCACTCTTCATTTGCTGATGGATACTTAGCAACACTATTGTTATCATTGTGGTAAATAATATAGGTGTGCACACGTCTCCTTTAAACTGGCTGCTGCTTTCTCTGTTACTCTGCATTTATTTTATGCATTCGTTCATTTAATTATATCTCATTATTCTACAAGTACATGAATAAAATTATGCGTGCTAGGACCGGCCCATCACAAAGAACTCCAGGATTCTCATTTGCAGTCACACTCGGTAAGCATAGTAAGATACTGTAGAATCACTACATGTCTTCCGTGTTTTGTACAGGCATCCCCACAATGCCCATCTGCAGTATTCATGGAAATCATATAGCACGCTTTCTTTACCCCTACTTCCACCATCCATTCTCTCCTGTCCATCTCGGATCCTTTCCCTTTGGAATCTCTTAGTCCAATTTTCATTTCTGTGAATCGGATGATGTTTTTCTCCTTCAGTTATTCTTTTTCCAACATCTCCACAGATGGCTCAAGTCACTTGTCCCTTGCCTTTCTCCACCTCTTATGTCGTGAGTATATTGCCCTCCTGCACCTTCCGAGTTTTTACAAATATTAGGATTTATTGTCATCTTATGGCTGAGTAATATTCAACTGAGAATATGTACCACAAATTCTTTACTCATTAATCTACTGATGGAAAGTTACCTGGGCTACTGTGCTTACTGCTGATAAACCCGCGGATGTATGTGCCTTTTTTAACTTGTCTGCTTCAATGGATTTATTGATATGTGTTTATTATTGAGTTGTTTGTTCACCGTTAATCTGCAATTGTATGTGTAACGTATTTCCTAGACCCCCAGTTCCTCGTTTCACCCAAAACGCCCGTGCAGTCACTTCCATCACCATAACAATGTACTGTAGTATTGCTAGTTGTCTTCTCTGTTGGACAGCACTCAACGTGCATCCATTCCCACATTATATATGCTAACTGAAATGCTCCATTTCTTCCACACATCCTTTCCCCTCCATTTCCAACCGTCCTTCTCTGTCTCTTTCCCTTTGGTAACTGTGAATCTATTCTTATGTTCTGTGACACCGCTGTTTTTCTCCTTCAGCTTTTTCTTTTTTCTAATATTCCAAAGATGAGTGACATCATTTTACTTATATATGTAGGCCAGAATAGGTTATGTTTCTAAGATGTTGCAGCTCCACACGGCTGAGCTCTGCCCAACATATGCTAGTGGAGTTTGCAGGAACAGCCTTGTTGCCTGGAGATTCCATGATGTCACAGTGCGCCTCTTTCATAGAGACAGGATATGTAAGCTCAGATTAGCTGGTTCTCACTTCAGAGCATGCTACCCTGCACGGAGTTGGACTTTGGTAAGATGGGCGCTGACCACCTTGACAGGTTCAGCGGAAAAGGAAAAGAGATCCAAGATACTGCTTGTTTCTTTTGATTTTGGCACCAATACCACACAGTTACGTTAGCGCAATTATGGTAATTAGACAAACCCCGTTTTCAAATCCACACGTTATACAGCATAAGTGTCACTGTCCACGAGCCCATTAATGCACTGTAGTAGCTCTACTGTTCTTTGCTGTTGTACTGCCTTCCTCGTGCCCACACACTCTCCACTTATGTGTGCTACACGTAATGCTCAAGTTTACCTCTCATTCCTCCCTTTCCAGCCATTCCCCTCTTTCACTTTCCCCTTGGTAACCATTAGTCCACTCTTCAGTTCATTGAACCTGCCACTGTCTTGTTCCTTGACTATTTCTCTTTTTTTCTAACTCTCCACAGTAGAGTGACATCAATTGCCACTTGACTTTCTCTTCGTGGCTTATTTCACTGAGAACAATACCCACAAGTTCCATCCATGTTTTTGTAATTGCTAAGATTAGTTTTCTTCATATGGCTGAATAATATTCTACGTCCCATTTACTGATGAACATTTAGCTTGGCTATTGTCAATACTTCTGTGAGAAACATATGGGTGCAATTTTCGTTTTTAACATGGGCTGCTGCATTCTGTTTATATATTTATAGATTTGTTTTTTTATATTTATTCATATATTCCTTTATTAATTCTGTAATAATTAATCTAAAATTACATGAGAATCATTAATTTTACAAGACCCACACTATAACCAAGATCAACCAGTTATGTCCCTGAAGTCACTGTCCATGAGCATTGTAAGATACTGTAGATTCCATCTCCCCCAATCCACATTAATAATGCTAATCATTATGCCTACCTTCTCCTTGCTTTCATATATAACAACGCCACTCTCTTCCCCTTGGTAACTGTTACTCCAAACTTGTGTTCTGTGAATCTGCTGATATTTTGCTCCTTCAGTTTTATCTTGGCTCTTCGTCTCCACGCATGTGTTAAATCATTTGATACATTTCTTCTCTTCCTCACTTATTTCACTGAGCATAATATGTTCTAGCGCCATCCATGATGTAGCAAATGCTAGGATTTGTTTTCTTCTGATGGCTGAGTAACGATCCTTTCTGTATATGTACCACATCTTCTATACCCATTAATCTATTGATGTCCAATTAGCTCGGTTTCTTTGAATAGTAGTCTGATTATCATAGGGTTATATATGTCTTTATTAGCTGGGCACATTCATTGGATTTATTGGATTCTTTAATTAATTTATTCTTTATTTACTTATTATTAAACTGTAAGTAAAAGTATAACGTGAGATTTTCTAGACTCCACCTGTCTCGAAATTCTTCCCAATGCCCCACTGCAGTCACTTCCATCAACAGAGCAATGTACTCTAGATTCACTGCCTGTCTTCACTGTTTGGTTAAGCCCTCACCACGCACCCACAAAAACATTACAGGTGCTAATTATAATGCATCCTTTCCCTTCCCACTGTTATCCCTCCATTCTCCCATGTCCACCCTAGTCGTTTTTTCTTTGGTAACTGGTAGTTCATTCTTGATCTCTGTGTGTCTGCCACTATTTTGCTCCTTCAGTTCTTTCCGGCTTCTCTATCTGCACTGATTGGTCATATCGTTTGATACTTGTCCTCCTATCTTATTTCATTGAACATAAAACCCCGCTCTTTCATCTATGTTGTCACAAATGGGAGGATTTGTTTTCTTCTTATGGGTGAAAGGCAATTAATTGTTTATAAATACCACTTCTTCTGTATCCATTCAACTTCTGATGGAGACGGACCCGCTACTGTGAATAGTGCTGCGATAAACAAGGGGGTGCACATACCTTTTTTAAATTGGGCTACTGCATTATATCTACTTATCTATACTACTTACATTTCCTCTATGTATCTATCACCTATCATCTGACAATCTACCTTCTTGCTATCTCTCATCTATCATAGTCATCATTTATCCCTATCATTTATCATCTTTCTGCAACTATGATCTTCAATACGTTCTATGTGTATCTATCTTTTATTTCTCATGAATACACAACTACATGAGTAATATTGTTTACTACAACTTCCATCAACAATATATCCCCAGATATCCCATTGCGTTCACTATCCTCCAGTGCAGTAAAATAATGTAGAATCACTAGTCTTCTCTGTGACGTGCAGTCCTCCACGTTCCCCAGCCCAACACTATCTACACTTATTCTAATTCACCATTTCTAACCGCCAGTCCTTCTTGTCCCTCCACTTTAACACAATCGGCCCAGTCTCTTTCCTTTCGTAAACATTAGTCCATTCTTCTCTTCAGCGTGGCTTCTACAGTTTTGATTTCTTCATTTTATATCTTTTTTTAATACTCTGCTTGTTAGTGAAATCATTTGACAATTTTCTCACTCTCCACCGCTTATTTCACTGAGCGTAATCCTCTGTATCTCCATCCATGTTGTTGTAAATGGCAGAGTTTGTTTTAGTCATATATCTGAATAGTATCCCACTCTTCATTTGCTGATGGATACTTAGCAACACTATTGTTATCATTGTGGTAAATAATATAGGTGTGCACACGTCTCCTTTAAACTGGCTGCTGCTTTCTCTGTTACTCTGCATTTATTTTATGCATTCGTTCATTTAATTATATCTCATTATTCTACAAGTACATGAATAAAATTATGCGTGCTAGGACCGGCCCATCACAAAGAACTCCAGGATTCTCATTTGCAGTCACACTCGGTAAGCATAGTAAGATACTGTAGAATCACTACATGTCTTCCGTGTTTTGTACAGGCATCCCCACAATGCCCATCTGCAGTATTCATGGAAATCATATAGCACGCTTTCTTTACCCCTACTTCCACCATCCATTCTCTCCTGTCCATCTCGGATCCTTTCCCTTTGGAATCTCTTAGTCCAATTTTCATTTCTGTGAATCGGATGATGTTTTTCTCCTTCAGTTTTTCTTTTTCCAACATCTCCACAGATGGCTCAAGTCACTTGTCCCTTGCCTTTCTCCACCTCTTATGTCGTGAGTATATTGCCCTCCTGCACCTTCCGAGTTTTTACAAATATTAGGATTTATTGTCATCTTATGGCTGAGTAATATTCAACTGAGAATATGTACCACAAATTCTTTACTCATTAATCTACTGATGGAAAGTTACCTGGGCTACTGTGCTTAATGCTGATAAACCCGCGGATGTATGTGCCTTTTTTAACTTGTCTGCTTCAATGGATTTATTGATATGTGTTTATTATTGAGTTGTTTGTTCACCGTTAATCTGCAATTGTATGTGTAACGTATTTCCTAGACCCCCAGTTCCTCGTTTCACCCAAAACGCCCGTGCAGTCACTTCCATCACCATAACAATGTACTGTAGTATTGCTAGTTGTCTTCTCTGTTGGACAGCACTCAACGTGCATCCATTCCCACATTATATATGCTAACTGAAATGCTCCATTTCTTCCACACATCCTTTCCCCTCCATTTCCAACCGTCCTTCTCTGTCTCTTTCCCTTTGGTAACTGTGAATCTATTCTTATGTTCTGTGACACCGCTGTTTTTCTCCTTCAGCTTTTTCTTTTTTCTAATATTCCAAAGATGAGTGACATCATTTTACTTATATATGTAGGCCAGAATAGGTTATGTTTCTAAGATGTTGCAGCTCCACACGGCTGAGCTCTGCCCAACATATGCTAGTGGAGTTTGCAGGAACAGCCTTGTTGCCTGGAGATTCCATGATGTCACAGTGCGCCTCTTTCATAGAGACAGGATATGTAAGCTCAGATTAGCTGGTTCTCACTTCAGAGCATGCTACCCTGCACGGAGTTGGACTTTGGTAAGATGGGCGCTGACCACCTTGACAGGTTCAGCGGAAAAGGAAAAGAGATCCAAGATACTGCTTGTTTCTTTTGATTTTGGCACCAATACCACACAGTTACGTTAGCGCAATTATGGTAATTAGACAAAACCCGTTTTCAAATCCACACGTTATACAGCATAAGTGTCACTGTCCACGAGCCCATTAATGCACTGTAGTAGCTCTACTGTTCTTTGCTGTTGTACTGCCTTCCTCGTGCCCACACACTCTCCACTTATGTGTGCTACACGTAATGCTCCAGTTTACCTCTCATTCCTCCCTTTCCAGCCATTCCCCTCTTTCACTTTCCCCTTGGTAACCATTAGTCCACTCTTCAGTTCATTGAACCTGCCACTGTCTTGTTCCTTGACTATTTCTCTTTTTTTCTAACTCTCCACAGTAGAGTGACATCAATTGCCACTTGACTTTCTCTTCGTGGCTTATTTCACTGAGAACAATACCCACAAGTTCCATCCATGTTTTTGTAATTGCTAAGATTTGTTTTCTTCATATGGCTGAATAATATTCTACGTCCCATTTACTAATGAACATTTAGTTTGGCTATTGTCAATACTTCTGTGAGAAACATATGGGTGCAATTTTCGTTTTTAACATGGGCTGCTGCATTCTGTTTATATATTTATAGATTTGTTTTTTTATATTTATTCATATATTCCTTTATTAATTCTGTAATAATTAATCTAAAATTACATGAGAATCATTAATTTTACAAGACCCACACTATAACCAAGATCAACCAGTTATGTCCCTGAAGTCACTGTCCATGAGCATTGTAAGATACTGTAGATTCCATCTCCCCCAATCCACATTAATAATGCTAATCATTATGCCTACCTTCTCCTTGCTTTCATATGTAACAACGCCACTCTCTTCCCCTTGGTAACTGTTACTCCAAACTTGTGTTCTGTGAATCTGCTGATATTTTGCTCCTTCAGTTTTATCTTGGCTCTTCGTCTCCACGCATGTGTTAAATCATTTGATACATTTCTTCTCTTCCTCACTTATTTCACTGAGCATAATATGTTCTAGCGCCATCCATGATGTAGCAAATGCTAGGATTTGTTTTCTTCTGATGGCTTAGTAACGATCCTTTCTGTATATGTACCACATCTTCTATACCCATTAATCTATTGATGTCCAATTAGCTCGGTTTCTTTGAATAGTAGTCTGATTATCATAGGGTTATATATGTCTTTATTAGCTGGGCACATTCATTGGATTTATTGGATTCTTTAATTAATTTATTCTTTATTTACTTATTATTAAACTGTAAGTAAAAGTATAACGTGAGATTTTCTAGACTCCACCTGTCTCGAAATTCTTCCCAATGCCCCACTGCAGTCACTTCCATCAACAGAGCAATGTACTCTAGATTCACTGCCTGTCTTCACTGTTTGGTTAAGCCCTCACCACGCACCCACAAAAACATTACAGGTGCTAATTATAATGCATCCTTTCCCTTCCCACTGTTATCCCTCCATTCTCCCATGTCCACCCTAGTCGTTTTTTCTTTGGTAACTGGTAGTTCATTCTTGATCTCTGTGTGTCTGCCACTATTTTGCTCCTTCAGTTCTTTCCGGCTTCTCTATCTGCACTGATTGGTCATATCGTTTGATACTTGTCCTCCTATCTTATTTCATTGAACATAAAACCCCGCTCTTTCATCTATGTTGTCACAAATGGGAGGATTTGTTTTCTTCTTATGGGTGAAAGGCAATTAATTGTTTATAAATACCACTTCTTCTGTATCCATTCAACTTCTGATGGAGACGGACCCGCTACTGTGAATAGTGCTGCGATAAACAAGGGGGTGCACATACCTTTTTTAAATTGGGCTACTGCGTTATATCTACTTATCTATACTACTTACATTTCCTCTATGTATCTATCACCTATCATCTGACAATCTACCTTCTTGCTATCTCTCATCTATCATAGTCATCATTTATCCCTATCATTTATCATCTTTCTGCAACTATGATCTTCAATACGTTCTATGTGTATCTATCTTTTATTTCTCATGAATACACAACTACATGAGTAATATTGTTTACTACAACTTCCATCAACAATATATCCCCAGATATCCCATTGCGTTCACTATCCTCCAGTGCAGTAAAATAATGTAGAATCACTAGTCTTCTCTGTGACGTGCAGTCCTCCACGTTCCCCAGCCCAACACTATCTACACTTATTCTAATTCACCATTTCTAACCGCCAGTCCTTCTTGTCCCTCCACTTTAACACAATCGGCCCAGTCTCTTTCCTTTCGTAAACATTAGTCCATTCTTCTCTTCAGCGTGGCTTCTACAGTTTTGATTTCTTCATTTTATATCTTTTTTTAATACTCTGTTTGTTAGTGAAATCATTTGACAATTTTCTCACTCTCCACCGCTTATTTCACTGAGCGTAATCCTCTGTATCTCCATCCATGTTGTTGTAAATGGCAGAGTTTGTTTTAGTCATATATCTGAATAGTATCCCACTCTTCATTTGCTGATGGATACTTAGCAACACTATTGTTATCATTGTGGTAAATAATATAGGTGTGCACACGTCTCCTTTAAACTGGCTGCTGCTTTCTCTGTTACTCTGCATTTATTTTATGCATTCGTTCATTTAATTATATCTCATTATTCTACAAGTACATGAATAAAATTATGCGTGCTAGGACCGGCCCATCACAAAGAACTCCAGGATTCTCATTTGCAGTCACACTCGGTAAGCATAGTAAGATACTGTAGAATCACTACATGTCTTCCGTGTTTTGTACAGGCATCCCCACAATGCCCATCTGCAGTATTCATGGAAATCATATAGCACGCTTTCTTTACCCCTACTTCCACCATCCATTCTCTCCTGTCCATCTCGGATCCTTTCCCTTTGGAATCTCTTAGTCCAATTTTCATTTCTGTGAATCGGATGATGTTTTGCTCCTTCAGTTATTCTTTTTCCAACATCTCCACAGATGGCTCAAGTCACTTGTCCCTTGCCTTTCTCCACCTCTTATGTCGTGAGTATATTGCCCTCCTGCACCTTCCGAGTTTTTACAAATATTAGGATTTATTGTCATCTTATGGCTGAGTAATATTCAACTGAGAATATGTACCACAAATTCTTTACTCATTAATCTACTGATGGAAAGTTACCTGGGCTACTGTGCTTACTGCTGATAAACCCGCGGATGTATGTGCCTTTTTTAACTTGTCTGCTTCAATGGATTTATTGATATGTGTTTATTATTGAGTTGTTTGTTCACCGTTAATCTGCAATTGTATGTGTAACGTATTTCCTAGACCCCCAGTTCCTCGTTTCACCCAAAACGCCCGTGCAGTCACTTCCATCACCATAACAATGTACTGTAGTATTGCTAGTTGTCTTCTCTGTTGGACAGCACTCAACGTGCATCCATTCCCACATTATATATGCTAACTGAAATGCTCCATTTCTTCCACACATCCTTTCCCCTCCATTTCCAACCGTCCTTCTCTGTCTCTTTCCCTTTGGTAACTGTGAATCTATTCTTATGTTCTGTGACACCGCTGTTTTTCTCCTTCAGCTTTTTCTTTTTTCTAATATTCCAAAGATGAGTGACATCATTTTACTTATATATGTAGGCCAGAATAGGTTATGTTTCTAAGATGTTGCAGCTCCACACGGCTGAGCTCTGCCCAACATATGCTAGTGGAGTTTGCAGGAACAGCCTTGTTGCCTGGAGATTCCATGATGTCACAGTGCGCCTCTTTCATAGAGACAGGATATGTAAGCTCAGATTAGCTGGTTCTCACTTCAGAGCATGCTACCCTGCACGGAGTTGGACTTTGGTAAGATGGGCGCTGACCACCTTGACAGGTTCAGCGGAAAAGGAAAAGAGATCCAAGATACTGCTTGTTTCTTTTGATTTTGGCACCAATACCACACAGTTACGTTAGCGCAATTATGGTAATTAGACAAACCCCGTTTTCAAATCCACACGTTATACAGCATAAGTGTCACTGTCCACGAGCCCATTAATGCACTGTAGTAGCTCTACTGTTCTTTGCTGTTGTACTGCCTTCCTCGTGCCCACACACTCTCCACTTATGTGTGCTACACGTAATGCTCCAGTTTACCTCTCATTCCTCCCTTTCCAGCCATTCCCCTCTTTCACTTTCCCCTTGGTAACCATTAGTCCACTCTTCAGTTCATTGAACCTGCCACTGTCTTGTTCCTTGACTATTTCTCTTTTTTTCTAACTCTCCACAGTAGAGTGACATCAATTGCCACTTGACTTTCTCTTCGTGGCTTATTTCACTGAGAACAATACCCACAAGTTCCATCCATGTTTTTGTAATTGCTAAGATTTGTTTTCTTCATATGGCTGAATAATATTCTACGTCCCATTTACTAATGAACATCTAGTTTGGCTATTGTCAATACTTCTGTGAGAAACATATGGGTGCAATTTTCGTTTTTAACATGGGCTGCTGCATTCTGTTTATATATTTATAGATTTGTTTTTTTATATTTATTCATATATTCCTTTATTAATTCTGTAATAATTAATCTAAAATTACATGAGAATCATTAATTTTACAAGACCCACACTATAACCAAGATCAACCAGTTATGTCCCTGAAGTCACTGTCCATGAGCATTGTAAGATACTGTAGATTCCATCTCCCCCAATCCACATTAATAATGCTAATCATTATGCCTACCTTCTCCTTGCTTTCATATATAACAACGCCACTCTCTTCCCCTTGGTAACTGTTACTCCAAACTTGTGTTCTGTGAATCTGCTGATATTTTGCTCCTTCAGTTTTATCTTGGCTCTTCGTCTCCACGCATGTGTTAAATCATTTGATACATTTCTTCTCTTCCTCACTTATTTCACTGAGCATAATATGTTCTAGCGCCATCCATGATGTAGCAAATGCTAGGATTTGTTTTCTTCTGATGGCTGAGTAACGATCCTTTCTGTATATGTACCACATCTTCTATACCCATTAATCTATTGATGTCCAATTAGCTCGGTTTCTTTGAATAGTAGTCTGATTATCATAGGGTTATATATGTCTTTATTAGCTGGGCACATTCATTGAATTTATTGGATTCTTTAATTAATTTATTCTTTATTTACTTATTATTAAACTGTAAGTAAAAGTATAACGTGAGATTTTCTAGACTCCACCTGTCTCGAAATTCTTCCCAATGCCCCACTGCAGTCACTTCCATCAACAGAGCAATGTACTCTAGATTCACTGCCTGTATTCACTGTTTGGTTAAGCCCTCACCACGCACCCACAAAAACATTACAGGTGCTAATTATAATGCATCCTTTCCCTTCCCACTGTTATCCCTCCTTTCTCCCATGTCCACCCTAGTCGTTTTTTCTTTGGTAACTGGTAGTTCATTCTTGATCTCTGTGTGTCTGCCACTATTTTGCTCCTTCAGTTCTTTCCGGCTTCTCTATCTGCACTGATTGGTCATATCGTTTGATACTTGTCCTCCTATCTTATTTCATTGAACATAAAACCCCGCTCTTTCATCTATGTTGTCACAAATGGGAGGATTTGTTTTCTTCTTATGGGTGAAAGGCAATTAATTGTTTATAAATACCACTTCTTCTGTATCCATTCAACTTCTGATGGAGACGGACCCGCTACTGTGAATAGTGCTGCGATAAACAAGGGGTGCACATACCTTTTTTAAATTGGGCTACTGCATTATATCTACTTATCTATACTACTTACATTTCCTCTATGTATCTATCACCTATCATCTGACAATCTACCTTCTTGCTATCTCTCATCTATCATAGTCATCATTTATCCCTATCATTTATCATCTTTCTGCAACTATGATCTTCAATACGTTCTATGTGTATCTATCTTTTATTTCTCATGAATACACAACTACATGAGTAATATTGTTTACTACAACTTCCATCAACAATATATCCCCAGATATCCCATTGCGTTCACTATCCTCCAGTGCAGTAAAATAATGTAGAATCACTAGTCTTCTCTGTGACGTGCAGTCCTCCACGTTCCCCAGCCCAACACTATCTACACTTATTCTAATTCACCATTTCTAACCGCCAGTCCTTCTTGTCCCTCCACTTTAACACAATCGGCCCAGTCTCTTTCCTTTCGTAAACATTAGTCCATTCTTCTCTTCAGCGTGGCTTCTACAGTTTTGATTTCTTCATTTTATATCTTTTCTTAATACTCTGCTTGTTAGTGAAATCATTTGACAATTTTCTCACTCTCCACCGCTTATTTCACTGAGCGTAATCCTCTGTATCTCCATCCATGTTGTTGTAAATGGCAGAGTTTGTTTTAGTCATATATCTGAATAGTATCCCACTCTTCATTTGCTGATGGATACTTAGCAACACTATTGTTATCATTGTGGTAAATAATATAGGTGTGCACACGTCTCCTTTAAACTGGCTGCTGCTTTCTCTGTTACTCTGCATTTATTTTATGCATTCGTTCATTTAATTATATCTCATTATTCTACAAGTACATGAATAAAATTATGAGTGCTAGGACCGGCCCATCACAAAGAACTCCAGGATTCTCATTTGCAGTCACACTCGGTAAGCATAGTAAGATACTGTAGAATCACTACATGTCTTCCGTGTTTTGTACAGGCATCCCCACAATGCCCATCTGCAGTATTCATGGAAATCATATAGCACGCTTTCTTTACCCCTACTTCCACCATCCATTCTCTCCTGTCCATCTCGGATCCTTTCCCTTTGGAATCTCTTAGTCCAATTTTCATTTCTGTAAATCGGATGATGTTTTGCTCCTTCAGTTTTTCTTTTTCCAACATCTCCACAGATGGCTCAAGTCACTTGACCCTTGCCTTTCTCCACCTCTTATGTCGTGAGTATATTGCCCTCCTGCACCTTCCGAGTTTTTACAAATATTAGGATTTATTGTCATCTTATGGCTGAGTAATATTCAACTGAGAATATGTACCACAAATTCTTTACTCATTAATCTACTGATGGAAAGTTACCTGGGCTACTGTGCTTACTGCTGATAAACCCGCGGATGTATGTGCCTTTTTTAACTTGTCTGCTTCAATGGATTTATTGATATGTGTTTATTATTGAGTTGTTTGTTCACCGTTAATCTGCAATTGTATGTGTAACGTATTTCCTAGACCCCCAGTTCCTCGTTTCACCCAAAACGCCCGTGCAGTCACTTCCATCACCATAACAATGTACTGTAGTATTGCTAGTTGTCTTCTCTGTTGGACAGCACTCAACGTGCATCCATTCCCACATTATATATGCTAACTGAAATGCTCCATTTCTTCCACACATCCTTTCCCCTCCATTTCCAACCGTCCTTCTCTGTCTCTTTCCCTTTGGTAACTGTGAATCTATTCTTATGTTCTGTGACACCGCTGTTTTTCTCCTTCAGCTTTTTCTTTTTTCTAATATTCCAAAGATGAGTGACATCATTTTACTTATATATGTAGGCCAGAATAGGTTATGTTTCTAAGATGTTGCAGCTCCACACGGCTGAGCTCTGCCCAACATATGCTAGTGGAGTTTGCAGGAACAGCCTTGTTGCCTGGAGATTCCATGATGTCACAGTGCGCCTCTTTCATAGAGACAGGATATGTAAGCTCAGATTAGCTGGTTCTCACTTCAGAGCATGCTACCCTGCACGGAGTTGGACTTTGGTAAGATGGGCGCTGACCACCTTGACAGGTTCAGCGGAAAAGGAAAAGAGATCCAAGATACTGCTTGTTTCTTTTGATTTTGGCACCAATACCACACAGTTACGTTAGCGCAATTATGGTAATTAGACAAACCCCGTTTTCAAATCCACACGTTATACAGCATAAGTGTCACTGTCCACGAGCCCCTTAATGCACTGTAGTAGCTCTACTGTTCTTTGCTGTTGTACTGCCTTCCTCGTGCCCACACACTCTCCACTTATGTGTGCTACACGTAATGCTCCATTTTACCTCTCATTCCTCCCTTTCCAGCCATTCCCCTCTTTCACTTTCCCCTTGGTAACCATTAGTCCACTCTTCAGTTCATTGAACCTGCCACTGTCTTGTTCCTTGACTATTTCTCTTTTTTTCTAACTCTCCACAGTAGAGTGACATCAATTGCCACTTGACTTTCTCTTCGTGGCTTATTTCACTGAGAACAATACCCACAAGTTCCATCCATGTTTTTGTAATTGCTAAGATTAGTTTTCTTCATATGGCTGAATAATATTCTACGTCCCATTTACTGATGAACATTTAGCTTGGCTATTGTCAATACTTCTGTGAGAAACATATGGGTGCAATTTTCGTTTTTAACATGGGCTGCTGCATTCTGTTTATATATTTATAGATTTGTTTTTTTATATTTATTCATATATTCCTTTATTAATTCTGTAATAATTAATCTAAAATTACATGAGAATCATTAATTTTACAAGACCCACACTATAACCAAGATCAACCAGTTATGTCCCTGAAGTCACTGTCCATGAGCATTGTAAGATACTGTAGATTCCATCTCCCCCAATCCACATTAATAATGCTAATCATTATGCCTACCTTCTCCTTGCTTTCATATATAACAACGCCACTCTCTTCCCCTTGGTAACTGTTACTCCAAACTTGTGTTCTGTGAATCTGCTGATATTTTGCTCCTTCAGTTTTATCTTGGCTCTTCGTCTCCACGCATGTGTTAAATCATTTGATACATTTCTTCTCTTCCTCACTTATTTCACTGAGCATAATATGTTCTAGCGCCATCCATGATGTAGCAAATGCTAGGATTTGTTTTCTTCTGATGGCTGAGTAACGATCCTTTCTGTATATGTACCACATCTTCTATACCCATTAATCTATTGATGTCCAATTAGCTCGGTTTCTTTGAATAGTAGTCTGATTATCATAGGGTTATATATGTCTTTATTAGCTGGGCACATTCATTGGATTTATTGGATTCTTTAATTAATTTATTCTTTATTTACTTATTATTAAACTGTAAGTAAAAGTATAACGTGAGATTTTCTAGACTCCACCTGTCTCGAAATTCTTCCCAATGCCCCACTGCAGTCACTTCCATCAACAGAGCAATGTACTCTAGATTCACTGCCTGTCTTCACTGTTTGGTTAAGCCCTCACCACGCACCCACAAAAACATTACAGGTGCTAATTATAATGCATCCTTTCCCTTCCCACTGTTATCCCTCCATTCTCCCATGTCCACCCTAGTCGTTTTTTCTTTGGTAACTGGTAGTTCATTCTTGATCTCTGTGTGTCTGCCACTATTTTGCTCCTTCAGTTCTTTCCGGCTTCTCTATCTGCACTGATTGGTCATATCGTTTGATACTTGTCCTCCTATCTTATTTCATTGAACATAAAACCCCGCTCTTTCATCTATGTTGTCACAAATGGGAGGATTTGTTTTCTTCTTATGGGTGAAAGGCAATTAATTGTTTATAAATACCACTTCTTCTGTATCCATTCAACTTCTGATGGAGACGGACCCGCTACTGTGAATAGTGCTGGGATAAACAAGGGGGTGCACATACCTTTTATAATTGGGCTACTGCATTATATCTACTTATCTATACTACTTACATTTCCTCTATGTATCTATCACCTATCATCTGACAATCTACCTTCTTGCTATCTCTCATCTATCATAGTCATCATTTATCAATATCATTTATCATCTTTCTGCAACTATGATCTTCAATACGTTCTATGTGTATCTATCTTTTATTTCTCATGAATACACAACTACATGAGTAATATTGTTTACTACAACTTCCATCAACAATATATCCCCAGATATCCCATTGCGTTCACTATCCTCCAGTGCAGTAAAATAATGTAGAATCACTAGTCTTCTCTGTGACGTGCAGTCCTCCACGTTCCCCAGCCCAACACTATCTACACTTATTCTAATTCACCATTTCTAACCGCCAGTCCTTCTTGTCCCTCCACTTTAACACAATCGGCCCAGTCTCTTTCCTTTCGTAAACATTAGTCCATTCTTCTCTTCAGCGTGGCTTCTACAGTTTTGATTTCTTCATTTTATATCTTTTCTTAATACTCTGCTTGTTAGTGAAATCATTTGACAATTTTCTCACTCTCCACCGCTTATTTCACTGAGCGTAATCCTCTGTATCTCCATCCATGTTGTTGTAAATGGCAGAGTTTGTTTTAGTCATATATCTGAATAGTATCCCACTCTTCATTTGCTGATGGATACTTAGCAACACTATTGTTATCATTGTGGTAAATAATATAGGTGTGCACACGTCTCCTTTAAACTGGCTGCTGCTTTCTCTGTTACTCTGCATTTATTTTATGCATTCGTTCATTTAATTATATCTCATTATTCTACAAGTACATGAATAAAATTATGAGTGCTAGGACCGGCCCATCACAAAGAACTCCAGGATTCTCATTTGCAGTCACACTCGGTAAGCATAGTAAGATACTGTAGAATCACTACATGTCTTCCGTGTTTTGTACAGGCATCCCCACAATGCCCATCTGCAGTATTCATGGAAATCATATAGCACGCTTTCTTTACCCCTACTTCCACCATCCATTCTCTCCTGTCCATCTCGGATCCTTTCCCTTTGGAATCTCTTAGTCCAATTTTCATTTCTGTAAATCGGATGATGTTTTGCTCCTTCAGTTTTTCTTTTTCCAACATCTCCACAGATGGCTCAAGTCACTTGACCCTTGCCTTTCTCCACCTCTTATGTCGTGAGTATATTGCCCTCCTGCACCTTCCGAGTTTTTACAAATATTAGGATTTATTGTCATCTTATGGCTGAGTAATATTCAACTGAGAATATGTACCACAAATTCTTTACTCATTAATCTACTGATGGAAAGTTACCTGGGCTACTGTGCTTACTGCTGATAAACCCGCGGATGTATGTGCCTTTTTTAACTTGTCTGCTTCAATGGATTTATTGATATGTGTTTATTATTGAGTTGTTTGTTCACCGTTAATCTGCAATTGTATGTGTAACGTATTTCCTAGACCCCCAGTTCCTCGTTTCACCCAAAACGCCCGTGCAGTCACTTCCATCACCATAACAATGTACTGTAGTATTGCTAGTTGTCTTCTCTGTTGGACAGCACTCAACGTGCATCCATTCCCACATTATATATGCTAACTGAAATGCTCCATTTCTTCCACACATCCTTTCCCCTCCATTTCCAACCGTCCTTCTCTGTCTCTTTCCCTTTGGTAACTGTGAATCTATTCTTATGTTCTGTGACACCGCTGTTTTTCTCCTTCAGCTTTTTCTTTTTTCTAATATTCCAAAGATGAGTGACATCATTTTACTTATATATGTAGGCCAGAATAGGTTATGTTTCTAAGATGTTGCAGCTCCACACGGCTGAGCTCTGCCCAACATATGCTAGTGGAGTTTGCAGGAACAGCCTTGTTGCCTGGAGATTCCATGATGTCACAGTGCGCCTCTTTCATAGAGACAGGATATGTAAGCTCAGATTAGCTGGTTCTCACTTCAGAGCATGCTACCCTGCACGGAGTTGGACTTTGGTAAGATGGGCGCTGACCACCTTGACAGGTTCAGCGGAAAAGGAAAAGAGATCCAAGATACTGCTTGTTTCTTTTGATTTTGGCACCAATACCACACAGTTACGTTAGCGCAATTATGGTAATTAGACAAACCCCGTTTTCAAATCCACACGTTATACAGCATAAGTGTCACTGTCCACGAGCCCCTTAATGCACTGTAGTAGCTCTACTGTTCTTTGCTGTTGTACTGCCTTCCTCGTGCCCACACACTCTCCACTTATGTGTGCTACACGTAATGCTCCATTTTACCTCTCATTCCTCCCTTTCCAGCCATTCCCCTCTTTCACTTTCCCCTTGGTAACCATTAGTCCACTCTTCAGTTCATTGAACCTGCCACTGTCTTGTTCCTTGACTATTTCTCTTTTTTTCTAACTCTCCACAGTAGAGTGACATCAATTGCCACTTGACTTTCTCTTCGTGGCTTATTTCACTGAGAACAATACCCACAAGTTCCATCCATGTTTTTGTAATTGCTAAGATTAGTTTTCTTCATATGGCTGAATAATATTCTACGTCCCATTTACTGATGAACATTTAGCTTGGCTATTGTCAATACTTCTGTGAGAAACATATGGGTGCAATTTTCGTTTTTAACATGGGCTGCTGCATTCTGTTTATATATTTATAGATTTGTTTTTTTATATTTATTCATATATTCCTTTATTAATTCTGTAATAATTAATCTAAAATTACATGAGAATCATTAATTTTACAAGACCCACACTATAACCAAGATCAACCAGTTATGTCCCTGAAGTCACTGTCCATGAGCATTGTAAGATACTGTAGATTCCATCTCCCCCAATCCACATTAATAATGCTAATCATTATGCCTACCTTCTCCTTGCTTTCATATATAACAACGCCACTCTCTTCCCCTTGGTAACTGTTACTCCAAACTTGTGTTCTGTGAATCTGCTGATATTTTGCTCCTTCAGTTTTATCTTGGCTCTTCGTCTCCACGCATGTGTTAAATCATTTGATACATTTCTTCTCTTCCTCACTTATTTCACTGAGCATAATATGTTCTAGCGCCATCCATGATGTAGCAAATGCTAGGATTTGTTTTCTTCTGATGGCTGAGTAACGATCCTTTCTGTATATGTACCACATCTTCTATACCCATTAATCTATTGATGTCCAATTAGCTCGGTTTCTTTGAATAGTAGTCTGATTATCATAGGGTTATATATGTCTTTATTAGCTGGGCACATTCATTGGATTTATTGGATTCTTTAATTAATTTATTCTTTATTTACTTATTATTAAACTGTAAGTAAAAGTATAACGTGAGATTTTCTAGACTCCACCTGTCTCGAAATTCTTCCCAATGCCCCACTGCAGTCACTTCCATCAACAGAGCAATGTACTCTAGATTCACTGCCTGTCTTCACTGTTTGGTTAAGCCCTCACCACGCACCCACAAAAACATTACAGGTGCTAATTATAATGCATCCTTTCCCTTCCCACTGTTATCCCTCCATTCTCCCATGTCCACCCTAGTCGTTTTTTCTTTGGTAACTGGTAGTTCATTCTTGATCTCTGTGTGTCTGCCACTATTTTGCTCCTTCAGTTCTTTCCGGCTTCTCTATCTGCACTGATTGGTCATATCGTTTGATACTTGTCCTCCTATCTTATTTCATTGAACATAAAACCCCGCTCTTTCATCTATGTTGTCACAAATGGGAGGATTTGTTTTCTTCTTATGGGTGAAAGGCAATTAATTGTTTATAAATACCACTTCTTCTGTATCCATTCAACTTCTGATGGAGACGGACCCGCTACTGTGAATAGTGCTGGGATAAACAAGGGGGTGCACATACCTTTTATAATTGGGCTACTGCATTATATCTACTTATCTATACTACTTACATTTCCTCTATGTATCTATCACCTATCATCTGACAATCTACCTTCTTGCTATCTCTCATCTATCATAGTCATCATTTATCAATATCATTTATCATCTTTCTGCAACTATGATCTTCAATACGTTCTATGTGTATCTATCTTTTATTTCTCATGAATACACAACTACATGAGTAATATTGTTTACTACAACTTCCATCAACAATATATCCCCAGATATCCCATTGCGTTCACTATCCTCCAGTGCAGTAAAATAATGTAGAATCACTAGTCTTCTCTGTGACGTGCAGTCCTCCACGTTCCCCAGCCCAACACTATCTACACTTATTCTAATTCACCATTTCTAACCGCCAGTCCTTCTTGTCCCTCCACTTTAACACAATCGGCCCAGTCTCTTTCCTTTCGTAAACATTAGTCCATTCTTCTCTTCAGCGTGTCTTCTACAGTTTTGATTTCTTCATTTTATATCTTTTTTTAATACTCTGCTTGTTAGTGAAATCATTTGACAATTTTCTCACTCTCCACCGCTTATTTCACTGAGCGTAATCCTCTGTATCTCCATCCATGTTGTTGTAAATGGCAGAGTTTGTTTTAGTCATATATCTGAATAGTATCCCACTCTTCATTTGCTGATGGATACTTAGCAACACTATTGTTATCATTGTGGTAAATAATATAGGTGTGCACACGTCTCCTTTAAACTGGCTGCTGCTTTCTCTGTTACTCTGCATTTATTTTATGCATTCGTTCATTTAATTATATCTCATTATTCTACAAGTACATGAATAAAATTATGCGTGCTAGGACCGGCCCATCACAAAGAACTCCAGGATTCTCATTTGCAGTCACACTCGGTAAGCATAGTAAGATACTGTAGAATCACTACATGTCTTCCGTGTTTTGTACAGGCATCCCCACAATGCCCATCTGCAGTATTCATGGAAATCATATAGCACGCTTTCTTTACCCCTACTTCCACCATCCATTCTCTCCTGTCCATCTCGGATCCTTTCCCTTTGGAATCTCTTAGTCCAATTTTCATTTCTGTGAATCGGATGATGTTTTGCTCCTTCAGTTATTCTTTTTCCAACATCTCCACAGATGGCTCAAGTCACTTGTCCCTTGCCTTTCTCCACCTCTTATGTCGTGAGTATATTGCCCTCCTGCACCTTCCGAGTTTTTACAAATATTAGGATTTATTGTCATCTTATGGCTGAGTAATATTCAACTGAGAATATGTACCACAAATTCTTTACTCATTAATCTACTGATGGAAAGTTACCTGGGCTACTGTGCTTACTGCTGATAAACCCGCGGATGTATGTGCCTTTTTTAACTTGTCTGCTTCAATGGATTTATTGATATGTGTTTATTATTGAGTTGTTTGTTCACCGTTAATCTGCAATTGTATGTGTAACGTATTTCCTAGACCCCCAGTTCCTCGTTTCACCCAAAACGCCCGTGCAGTCACTTCCATCACCATAACAATGTACTGTAGTATTGCTAGTTGTCTTCTCTGTTGGACAGCACTCAACGTGCATCCATTCCCACATTATATATGCTAACTGAAATGCTCCATTTCTTCCACACATCCTTTCCCCTCCATTTCCAACCGTCCTTCTCTGTCTCTTTCCCTTTGGTAACTGTGAATCTATTCTTATGTTCTGTGACACCGCTGTTTTTCTCCTTCAGCTTTTTCTTTTTTCTAATATTCCAAAGATGAGTGACATCATTTTACTTATATATGTAGGCCAGAATAGGTTATGTTTCTAAGATGTTGCAGCTCCACACGGCTGAGCTCTGCCCAACATATGCTAGTGGAGTTTGCAGGAACAGCCTTGTTGCCTGGAGATTCCATGATGTCACAGTGCGCCTCTTTCATAGAGACAGGATATGTAAGCTCAGATTAGCTGGTTCTCACTTCAGAGCATGCTACCCTGCACGGAGTTGGACTTTGGTAAGATGGGCGCTGACCACCTTGACAGGTTCAGCGGAAAAGGAAAAGAGATCCAAGATACTGCTTGTTTCTTTTGATTTTGGCACCAATACCACACAGTTACGTTAGCGCAATTATGGTAATTAGACAAACCCCGTTTTCAAATCCACACGTTATACAGCATAAGTGTCACTGTCCACGAGCCCCTTAATGCACTGTAGTAGCTCTACTGTTCTTTGCTGTTGTACTGCCTTCCTCGTGCCCACACACTCTCCACTTATGTGTGCTACACGTAATGCTCCATTTTACCTCTCATTCCTCCCTTTCCAGCCATTCCCCTCTTTCACTTTCCCCTTGGTAACCATTAGTCCACTCTTCAGTTCATTGAACCTGCCACTGTCTTGTTCCTTGACTATTTCTCTTTTTTTCTAACTCTCCACAGTAGAGTGACATCAATTGCCACTTGACTTTCTCTTCGTGGCTTATTTCACTGAGAACAATACCCACAAGTTCCATCCATGTTTTTGTAATTGCTAAGATTAGTTTTCTTCATATGGCTGAATAATATTCTACGTCCCATTTACTGATGAACATTTAGCTTGGCTATTGTCAATACTTCTGTGAGAAACATATGGGTGCAATTTTCGTTTTTAACATGGGCTGCTGCATTCTGTTTATATATTTATAGATTTGTTTTTTTATATTTATTCATATATTCCTTTATTAATTCTGTAATAATTAATCTAAAATTACATGAGAATCATTAATTTTACAAGACCCACACTATAACCAAGATCAACCAGTTATGTCCCTGAAGTCACTGTCCATGAGCATTGTAAGATACTGTAGATTCCATCTCCCCCAATCCACATTAATAATGCTAATCATTATGCCTACCTTCTCCTTGCTTTCATATATAACAACGCCACTCTCTTCCCCTTGGTAACTGTTACTCCAAACTTGTGTTCTGTGAATCTGCTGATATTTTGCTCCTTCAGTTTTATCTTGGCTCTTCGTCTCCACGCATGTGTTAAATCATTTGATACATTTCTTCTCTTCCTCACTTATTTCACTGAGCATAATATGTTCTAGCGCCATCCATGATGTAGCAAATGCTAGGATTTGTTTTCTTCTGATGGCTGAGTAACGATCCTTTCTGTATATGTACCACATCTTCTATACCCATTAATCTATTGATGTCCAATTAGCTCGGTTTCTTTGAATAGTAGTCTGATTATCATAGGGTTATATATGTCTTTATTAGCTGGGCACATTCATTGGATTTATTGGATTCTTTAATTAATTTATTCTTTATTTACTTATTATTAAACTGTAAGTAAAAGTATAACGTGAGATTTTCTAGACTCCACCTGTCTCGAAATTCTTCCCAATGCCCCACTGCAGTCACTTCCATCAACAGAGCAATGTACTCTAGATTCACTGCCTGTCTTCACTGTTTGGTTAAGCCCTCACCACGCACCCACAAAAACATTACAGGTGCTAATTATAATGCATCCTTTCCCTTCCCACTGTTATCCCTCCATTCTCCCATGTCCACCCTAGTCGTTTTTTCTTTGGTAACTGGTAGTTCATTCTTGATCTCTGTGTGTCTGCCACTATTTTGCTCCTTCAGTTCTTTCCGGCTTCTCTATCTGCACTGATTGGTCATATCGTTTGATACTTGTCCTCCTATCTTATTTCATTGAACATAAAACCCCGCTCTTTCATCTATGTTGTCACAAATGGGAGGATTTGTTTTCTTCTTATGGGTGAAAGGCAATTAATTGTTTATAAATACCACTTCTTCTGTATCCATTCAACTTCTGATGGAGACGGACCCGCTACTGTGAATAGTGCTGGGATAAACAAGGGGGTGCACATACCTTTTATAATTGGGCTACTGCATTATATCTACTTATCTATACTACTTACATTTCCTCTATGTATCTATCACCTATCATCTGACAATCTACCTTCTTGCTATCTCTCATCTATCATAGTCATCATTTATCCCTATCATTTATCATCTTTCTGCAACTATGATCTTCAATACGTTCTATGTGTATCTATCTTTTATTTCTCATGAATACACAACTACATGAGTAATATTGTTTACTACAACTTCCATCAACAATATATCCCCAGATATCCCATTGCGTTCACTATCCTCCAGTGCAGTAAAATAATGTAGAATCACTAGTCTTCTCTGTGACGTGCAGTCCTCCACGTTCCCCAGCCCAACACTATCTACACTTATTCTAATTCACCATTTCTAACCGCCAGTCCTTCTTGTCCCTCCACTTTAACACAATCGGCCCAGTCTCTTTCCTTTCGTAAACATTAGTCCATTCTTCTCTTCAGCGTGTCTTCTACAGTTTTGATTTCTTCATTTTATATCTTTTTTTAATACTCTGCTTGTTAGTGAAATCATTTGACAATTTTCTCACTCTCCACCGCTTATTTCACTGAGCGTAATCCTCTGTATCTCCATCCATGTTGTTGTAAATGGCAGAGTTTGTTTTAGTCATATATCTGAATAGTATCCCACTCTTCATTTGCTGATGGATACTTAGCAACACTATTGTTATCATTGTGGTAAATAATATAGGTGTGCACACGTCTCCTTTAAACTGGCTGCTGCTTTCTCTGTTACTCTGCATTTATTTTATGCATTCGTTCATTTAATTATATCTCATTATTCTACAAGTACATGAATAAAATTATGCGTGCTAGGACCGGCCCATCACAAAGAACTCCAGGATTCTCATTTGCAGTCACACTCGGTAAGCATAGTAAGATACTGTAGAATCACTACATGTCTTCCGTGTTTTGTACAGGCATCCCCACAATGCCCATCTGCAGTATTCATGGAAATCATATAGCACGCTTTCTTTACCCCTACTTCCACCATCCATTCTCTCCTGTCCATCTCGGATCCTTTCCCTTTGGAATCTCTTAGTCCAATTTTCATTTCTGTGAATCGGATGATGTTTTGCTCCTTCAGTTATTCTTTTTCCAACATCTCCACAGATGGCTCAAGTCACTTGTCCCTTGCCTTTCTCCACCTCTTATGTCGTGAGTATATTGCCCTCCTGCACCTTCCGAGTTTTTACAAATATTAGGATTTATTGTCATCTTATGGCTGAGTAATATTCAACTGAGAATATGTACCACAAATTCTTTACTCATTAATCTACTGATGGAAAGTTACCTGGGCTACTGTGCTTACTGCTGATAAACCCGCGGATGTATGTGCCTTTTTTAACTTGTCTGCTTCAATGGATTTATTGATATGTGTTTATTATTGAGTTGTTTGTTCACCGTTAATCTGCAATTGTATGTGTAACGTATTTCCTAGACCCCCAGTTCCTCGTTTCACCCAAAACGCCCGTGCAGTCACTTCCATCACCATAACAATGTACTGTAGTATTGCTAGTTGTCTTCTCTGTTGGACAGCACTCAACGTGCATCCATTCCCACATTATATATGCTAACTGAAATGCTCCATTTCTTCCACACATCCTTTCCCCTCCATTTCCAACCGTCCTTCTCTGTCTCTTTCCCTTTGGTAACTGTGAATCTATTCTTATGTTCTGTGACACCGCTGTTTTTCTCCTTCAGCTTTTTCTTTTTTCTAATATTCCAAAGATGAGTGACATCATTTTACTTATATATGTAGGCCAGAATAGGTTATGTTTCTAAGATGTTGCAGCTCCACACGGCTGAGCTCTGCCCAACATATGCTAGTGGAGTTTGCAGGAACAGCCTTGTTGCCTGGAGATTCCATGATGTCACAGTGCGCCTCTTTCATAGAGACAGGATATGTAAGCTCAGATTAGCTGGTTCTCACTTCAGAGCATGCTACCCTGCACGGAGTTGGACTTTGGTAAGATGGGCGCTGACCACCTTGACAGGTTCAGCGGAAAAGGAAAAGAGATCCAAGATACTGCTTGTTTCTTTTGATTTTGGCACCAATACCACACAGTTACGTTAGCGCAATTATGGTAATTAGACAAACCCCGTTTTCAAATCCACACGTTATACAGCATAAGTGTCACTGTCCACGAGCCCCTTAATGCACTGTAGTAGCTCTACTGTTCTTTGCTGTTGTACTGCCTTCCTCGTGCCCACACACTCTCCACTTATGTGTGCTACACGTAATGCTCCATTTTACCTCTCATTCCTCCCTTTCCAGCCATTCCCCTCTTTCACTTTCCCCTTGGTAACCATTAGTCCACTCTTCAGTTCATTGAACCTGCCACTGTCTTGTTCCTTGACTATTTCTCTTTTTTTCTAACTCTCCACAGTAGAGTGACATCAATTGCCACTTGACTTTCTCTTCGTGGCTTATTTCACTGAGAACAATACCCACAAGTTCCATCCATGTTTTTGTAATTGCTAAGATTAGTTTTCTTCATATGGCTGAATAATATTCTACGTCCCATTTACTGATGAACATTTAGCTTGGCTATTGTCAATACTTCTGTGAGAAACATATGGGTGCAATTTTCGTTTTTAACATGGGCTGCTGCATTCTGTTTATATATTTATAGATTTGTTTTTTTATATTTATTCATATATTCCTTTATTAATTCTGTAATAATTAATCTAAAATTACATGAGAATCATTAATTTTACAAGACCCACACTATAACCAAGATCAACCAGTTATGTCCCTGAAGTCACTGTCCATGAGCATTGTAAGATACTGTAGATTCCATCTCCCCCAATCCACATTAATAATGCTAATCATTATGCCTACCTTCTCCTTGCTTTCATATATAACAACGCCACTCTCTTCCCCTTGGTAACTGTTACTCCAAACTTGTGTTCTGTGAATCTGCTGATATTTTGCTCCTTCAGTTTTATCTTGGCTCTTCGTCTCCACGCATGTGTTAAATCATTTGATACATTTCTTCTCTTCCTCACTTATTTCACTGAGCATAATATGTTCTAGCGCCATCCATGATGTAGCAAATGCTAGGATTTGTTTTCTTCTGATGGCTGAGTAACGATCCTTTCTGTATATGTACCACATCTTCTATACCCATTAATCTATTGATGTCCAATTAGCTCGGTTTCTTTGAATAGTAGTCTGATTATCATAGGGTTATATATGTCTTTATTAGCTGGGCACATTCATTGGATTTATTGGATTCTTTAATTAATTTATTCTTTATTTACTTATTATTAAACTGTAAGTAAAAGTATAACGTGAGATTTTCTAGACTCCACCTGTCTCGAAATTCTTCCCAATGCCCCACTGCAGTCACTTCCATCAACAGAGCAATGTACTCTAGATTCACTGCCTGTCTTCACTGTTTGGTTAAGCCCTCACCACGCACCCACAAAAACATTACAGGTGCTAATTATAATGCATCCTTTCCCTTCCCACTGTTATCCCTCCATTCTCCCATGTCCACCCTAGTCGTTTTTTCTTTGGTAACTGGTAGTTCATTCTTGATCTCTGTGTGTCTGCCACTATTTTGCTCCTTCAGTTCTTTCCGGCTTCTCTATCTGCACTGATTGGTCATATCGTTTGATACTTGTCCTCCTATCTTATTTCATTGAACATAAAACCCCGCTCTTTCATCTATGTTGTCACAAATGGGAGGATTTGTTTTCTTCTTATGGGTGAAAGGCAATTAATTGTTTATAAATACCACTTCTTCTGTATCCATTCAACTTCTGATGGAGACGGACCCGCTACTGTGAATAGTGCTGGGATAAACAAGGGGGTGCACATACCTTTTATAATTGGGCTACTGCATTATATCTACTTATCTATACTACTTACATTTCCTCTATGTATCTATCACCTATCATCTGACAATCTACCTTCTTGCTATCTCTCATCTATCATAGTCATCATTTATCCCTATCATTTATCATCTTTCTGCAACTATGATCTTCAATACGTTCTATGTGTATCTATCTTTTATTTCTCATGAATACACAACTACATGAGTAATATTGTTTACTACAACTTCCATCAACAATATATCCCCAGATATCCCATTGCGTTCACTATCCTCCAGTGCAGTAAAATAATGTAGAATCACTAGTCTTCTCTGTGACGTGCAGTCCTCCACGTTCCCCAGCCCAACACTATCTACACTTATTCTAATTCACCATTTCTAACCGCCAGTCCTTCTTGTCCCTCCACTTTAACACAATCGGCCCAGTCTCTTTCCTTTCGTAAACATTAGTCCATTCTTCTCTTCAGCGTGTCTTCTACAGTTTTGATTTCTTCATTTTATATCTTTTTTTAATACTCTGCTTGTTAGTGAAATCATTTGACAATTTTCTCACTCTCCACCGCTTATTTCACTGAGCGTAATCCTCTGTATCTCCATCCATGTTGTTGTAAATGGCAGAGTTTGTTTTAGTCATATATCTGAATAGTATCCCACTCTTCATTTGCTGATGGATACTTAGCAACACTATTGTTATCATTGTGGTAAATAATATAGGTGTGCACACGTCTCCTTTAAACTGGCTGCTGCTTTCTCTGTTACTCTGCATTTATTTTATGCATTCGTTCATTTAATTATATCTCATTATTCTACAAGTACATGAATAAAATTATGCGTGCTAGGACCGGCCCATCACAAAGAACTCCAGGATTCTCATTTGCAGTCACACTCGGTAAGCATAGTAAGATACTGTAGAATCACTACATGTCTTCCGTGTTTTGTACAGGCATCCCCACAATGCCCATCTGCAGTATTCATGGAAATCATATAGCACGCTTTCTTTACCCCTACTTCCACCATCCATTCTCTCCTGTCCATCTCGGATCCTTTCCCTTTGGAATCTCTTAGTCCAATTTTCATTTCTGTGAATCGGATGATGTTTTGCTCCTTCAGTTATTCTTTTTCCAACATCTCCACAGATGGCTCAAGTCACTTGTCCCTTGCCTTTCTCCACCTCTTATGTCGTGAGTATATTGCCCTCCTGCACCTTCCGAGTTTTTACAAATATTAGGATTTATTGTCATCTTATGGCTGAGTAATATTCAACTGAGAATATGTACCACAAATTCTTTACTCATTAATCTACTGATGGAAAGTTACCTGGGCTACTGTGCTTACTGCTGATAAACCCGCGGATGTATGTGCCTTTTTTAACTTGTCTGCTTCAATGGATTTATTGATATGTGTTTATTATTGAGTTGTTTGTTCACCGTTAATCTGCAATTGTATGTGTAACGTATTTCCTAGACCCCCAGTTCCTCGTTTCACCCAAAACGCCCGTGCAGTCACTTCCATCACCATAACAATGTACTGTAGTATTGCTAGTTGTCTTCTCTGTTGGACAGCACTCAACGTGCATCCATTCCCACATTATATATGCTAACTGAAATGCTCCATTTCTTCCACACATCCTTTCCCCTCCATTTCCAACCGTCCTTCTCTGTCTCTTTCCCTTTGGTAACTGTGAATCTATTCTTATGTTCTGTGACACCGCTGTTTTTCTCCTTCAGCTTTTTCTTTTTTCTAATATTCCAAAGATGAGTGACATCATTTTACTTATATATGTAGGCCAGAATAGGTTATGTTTCTAAGATGTTGCAGCTCCACACGGCTGAGCTCTGCCCAACATATGCTAGTGGAGTTTGCAGGAACAGCCTTGTTGCCTGGAGATTCCATGATGTCACAGTGCGCCTCTTTCATAGAGACAGGATATGTAAGCTCAGATTAGCTGGTTCTCACTTCAGAGCATGCTACCCTGCACGGAGTTGGACTTTGGTAAGATGGGCGCTGACCACCTTGACAGGTTCAGCGGAAAAGGAAAAGAGATCCAAGATACTGCTTGTTTCTTTTGATTTTGGCACCAATACCACACAGTTACGTTAGCGCAATTATGGTAATTAGACAAACCCCGTTTTCAAATCCACACGTTATACAGCATAAGTGTCACTGTCCACGAGCCCCTTAATGCACTGTAGTAGCTCTACTGTTCTTTGCTGTTGTACTGCCTTCCTCGTGCCCACACACTCTCCACTTATGTGTGCTACACGTAATGCTCCATTTTACCTCTCATTCCTCCCTTTCCAGCCATTCCCCTCTTTCACTTTCCCCTTGGTAACCATTAGTCCACTCTTCAGTTCATTGAACCTGCCACTGTCTTGTTCCTTGACTATTTCTCTTTTTTTCTAACTCTCCACAGTAGAGTGACATCAATTGCCACTTGACTTTCTCTTCGTGGCTTATTTCACTGAGAACAATACCCACAAGTTCCATCCATGTTTTTGTAATTGCTAAGATTAGTTTTCTTCATATGGCTGAATAATATTCTACGTCCCATTTACTGATGAACATTTAGCTTGGCTATTGTCAATACTTCTGTGAGAAACATATGGGTGCAATTTTCGTTTTTAACATGGGCTGCTGCATTCTGTTTATATATTTATAGATTTGTTTTTTTATATTTATTCATATATTCCTTTATTAATTCTGTAATAATTAATCTAAAATTACATGAGAATCATTAATTTTACAAGACCCACACTATAACCAAGATCAACCAGTTATGTCCCTGAAGTCACTGTCCATGAGCATTGTAAGATACTGTAGATTCCATCTCCCCCAATCCACATTAATAATGCTAATCATTATGCCTACCTTCTCCTTGCTTTCATATATAACAACGCCACTCTCTTCCCCTTGGTAACTGTTACTCCAAACTTGTGTTCTGTGAATCTGCTGATATTTTGCTCCTTCAGTTTTATCTTGGCTCTTCGTCTCCACGCATGTGTTAAATCATTTGATACATTTCTTCTCTTCCTCACTTATTTCACTGAGCATAATATGTTCTAGCGCCATCCATGATGTAGCAAATGCTAGGATTTGTTTTCTTCTGATGGCTGAGTAACGATCCTTTCTGTATATGTACCACATCTTCTATACCCATTAATCTATTGATGTCCAATTAGCTCGGTTTCTTTGAATAGTAGTCTGATTATCATAGGGTTATATATGTCTTTATTAGCTGGGCACATTCATTGGATTTATTGGATTCTTTAATTAATTTATTCTTTATTTACTTATTATTAAACTGTAAGTAAAAGTATAACGTGAGATTTTCTAGACTCCACCTGTCTCGAAATTCTTCCCAATGCCCCACTGCAGTCACTTCCATCAACAGAGCAATGTACTCTAGATTCACTGCCTGTCTTCACTGTTTGGTTAAGCCCTCACCACGCACCCACAAAAACATTACAGGTGCTAATTATAATGCATCCTTTCCCTTCCCACTGTTATCCCTCCATTCTCCCATGTCCACCCTAGTCGTTTTTTCTTTGGTAACTGGTAGTTCATTCTTGATCTCTGTGTGTCTGCCACTATTTTGCTCCTTCAGTTCTTTCCGGCTTCTCTATCTGCACTGATTGGTCATATCGTTTGATACTTGTCCTCCTATCTTATTTCATTGAACATAAAACCCCGCTCTTTCATCTATGTTGTCACAAATGGGAGGATTTGTTTTCTTCTTATGGGTGAAAGGCAATTAATTGTTTATAAATACCACTTCTTCTGTATCCATTCAACTTCTGATGGAGACGGACCCGCTACTGTGAATAGTGCTGGGATAAACAAGGGGGTGCACATACCTTTTATAATTGGGCTACTGCATTATATCTACTTATCTATACTACTTACATTTCCTCTATGTATCTATCACCTATCATCTGACAATCTACCTTCTTGCTATCTCTCATCTATCATAGTCATCATTTATCCCTATCATTTATCATCTTTCTGCAACTATGATCTTCAATACGTTCTATGTGTATCTATCTTTTATTTCTCATGAATACACAACTACATGAGTAATATTGTTTACTACAACTTCCATCAACAATATATCCCCAGATATCCCATTGCGTTCACTATCCTCCAGTGCAGTAAAATAATGTAGAATCACTAGTCTTCTCTGTGACGTGCAGTCCTCCACGTTCCCCAGCCCAACACTATCTACACTTATTCTAATTCACCATTTCTAACCGCCAGTCCTTCTTGTCCCTCCACTTTAACACAATCGGCCCAGTCTCTTTCCTTTCGTAAACATTAGTCCATTCTTCTCTTCAGCGTGTCTTCTACAGTTTTGATTTCTTCATTTTATATCTTTTTTTAATACTCTGCTTGTTAGTGAAATCATTTGACAATTTTCTCACTCTCCACCGCTTATTTCACTGAGCGTAATCCTCTGTATCTCCATCCATGTTGTTGTAAATGGCAGAGTTTGTTTTAGTCATATATCTGAATAGTATCCCACTCTTCATTTGCTGATGGATACTTAGCAACACTATTGTTATCATTGTGGTAAATAATATAGGTGTGCACACGTCTCCTTTAAACTGGCTGCTGCTTTCTCTGTTACTCTGCATTTATTTTATGCATTCGTTCATTTAATTATATCTCATTATTCTACAAGTACATGAATAAAATTATGCGTGCTAGGACCGGCCCATCACAAAGAACTCCAGGATTCTCATTTGCAGTCACACTCGGTAAGCATAGTAAGATACTGTAGAATCACTACATGTCTTCCGTGTTTTGTACAGGCATCCCCACAATGCCCATCTGCAGTATTCATGGAAATCATATAGCACGCTTTCTTTACCCCTACTTCCACCATCCATTCTCTCCTGTCCATCTCGGATCCTTTCCCTTTGGAATCTCTTAGTCCAATTTTCATTTCTGTGAATCGGATGATGTTTTGCTCCTTCAGTTATTCTTTTTCCAACATCTCCACAGATGGCTCAAGTCACTTGTCCCTTGCCTTTCTCCACCTCTTATGTCGTGAGTATATTGCCCTCCTGCACCTTCCGAGTTTTTACAAATATTAGGATTTATTGTCATCTTATGGCTGAGTAATATTCAACTGAGAATATGTACCACAAATTCTTTACTCATTAATCTACTGATGGAAAGTTACCTGGGCTACTGTGCTTACTGCTGATAAACCCGCGGATGTATGTGCCTTTTTTAACTTGTCTGCTTCAATGGATTTATTGATATGTGTTTATTATTGAGTTGTTTGTTCACCGTTAATCTGCAATTGTATGTGTAACGTATTTCCTAGACCCCCAGTTCCTCGTTTCACCCAAAACGCCCGTGCAGTCACTTCCATCACCATAACAATGTACTGTAGTATTGCTAGTTGTCTTCTCTGTTGGACAGCACTCAACGTGCATCCATTCCCACATTATATATGCTAACTGAAATGCTCCATTTCTTCCACACATCCTTTCCCCTCCATTTCCAACCGTCCTTCTCTGTCTCTTTCCCTTTGGTAACTGTGAATCTATTCTTATGTTCTGTGACACCGCTGTTTTTCTCCTTCAGCTTTTTCTTTTTCTAATATTCCAAAGATGAGTGACATCATTTTACTTATATATGTAGGCCAGAATAGGTTATGTTTCTAAGATGTTGCAGCTCCACACGGCTGAGCTCTGCCCAACATATGCTAGTGGAGTTTGCAGGAACAGCCTTGTTGCCTGGAGATTCCATGATGTCACAGTGCGCCTCTTTCATAGAGACAGGATATGTAAGCTCAGATTAGCTGGTTCTCACTTCAGAGCATGCTACCCTGCACGGAGTTGGACTTTGGTAAGATGGGCGCTGACCACCTTGACAGGTTCAGCGGAAAAGGAAAAGAGATCCAAGATACTGCTTGTTTCTTTTGATTTTGGCACCAATACCACACAGTTACGTTAGCGCAATTATGGTAATTAGACAAACCCCGTTTTCAAATCCACACGTTATACAGCATAAGTGTCACTGTCCACGAGCCCCTTAATGCACTGTAGTAGCTCTACTGTTCTTTGCTGTTGTACTGCCTTCCTCGTGCCCACACACTCTCCACTTATGTGTGCTACACGTAATGCTCCATTTTACCTCTCATTCCTCCCTTTCCAGCCATTCCCTCTTTCACTTTCCCCTTGGTAACCATTAGTCCACTCTTCAGTTCATTGAACCTGCCACTGTCTTGTTCCTTGACTATTTCTCTTTTTTTCTAACTCTCCACAGTAGAGTGACATCAATTGCCACTTGACTTTCTCTTCGTGGCTTATTTCACTGAGAACAATACCCACAAGTTCCATCCATGTTTTTGTAATTGCTAAGATTAGTTTTCTTCATATGGCTGAATAATATTCTACGTCCCATTTACTGATGAACATTTAGCTTGGCTATTGTCAATACTTCTGTGAGAAACATATGGGTGCAATTTTCGTTTTTAACATGGGCTGCTGCATTCTGTTTATATATTTATAGATTTGTTTTTTTATATTTATTCATATATTCCTTTATTAATTCTGTAATAATTAATCTAAAATTACATGAGAATCATTAATTTTACAAGACCCACACTATAACCAAGATCAACCAGTTATGTCCCTGAAGTCACTGTCCATGAGCATTGTAAGATACTGTAGATTCCATCTCCCCCAATCCACATTAATAATGCTAATCATTATGCCTACCTTCTCTTGCTTTCATATATAACAACGCCACTCTCTTCCCCTTGGTAACTGTTACTCCAAACTTGTGTTCTGTGAATCTGCTGATATTTTGCTCCTTCAGTTTTATCTTGGCTCTTCGTCTCCACGCATGTGTTAAATCATTTGATACATTTCTTCTCTTCCTCACTTATTTCACTGAGCATAATATGTTCTAGCGCCATCCATGATGTAGCAAATGCTAGGATTTGTTTTCTTCTGATGGCTGAGTAACGATCCTTTCTGTATATGTACCACATCTTCTATACCCATTAATCTATTGATGTCCAATTAGCTCGGTTTCTTTGAATAGTAGTCTGATTATCATAGGGTTATATATGTCTTTATTAGCTGGGCACATTCATTGGATTTATTGGATTCTTTAATTAATTTATTCTTTATTTACTTATTATTAAACTGTAAGTAAAAGTATAACGTGAGATTTTCTAGACTCCACCTGTCTCGAAATTCTTCCCAATGCCCCACTGCAGTCACTTCCATCAACAGAGCAATGTACTCTAGATTCACTGCCTGTCTTCACTGTTTGGTTAAGCCCTCACCACGCACCCACAAAAACATTACAGGTGCTAATTATAATGCATCCTTTCCCTTCCCACTGTTATCCCTCCATTCTCCCATGTCCACCCTAGTCGTTTTTTCTTTGGTAACTGGTAGTTCATTCTTGATCTCTGTGTGTCTGCCACTATTTTGCTCCTTCAGTTCTTTCCGGCTTCTCTATCTGCACTGATTGGTCATATCGTTTGATACTTGTCCTCCTATCTTATTTCATTGAACATAAAACCCCGCTCTTTCATCTATGTTGTCACAAATGGGAGGATTTGTTTTCTTCTTATGGGTGAAAGGCAATTAATTGTTTATAAATACCACTTCTTCTGTATCCATTCAACTTCTGATGGAGACGGACCCGCTACTGTGAATAGTGCTGCGATAAACAAGGGGGTGCACATACCTTTTTTAAATTGGGCTACTGCATTATATCTACTTATCTATACTACTTACATTTCCTCTATGTATCTATCACCTATCATC